>NC_063188.1:56244608-56437075 GCF_023159225.1 Perognathus longimembris pacificus
TGGAGGTGGGGAGGGGCACTTTGGCTTTTAAGCTCTCTTGGCCTACTTCGGGTTTGTGGCTTGGGTTTAATTTTTTTTCACACACACCCTTGCCCTGCAGTGGGGTTTAAACTGTGGGCCTTGAGCTGGCTAGGCAGGCATTCTACAGGTGCAGCCACATCTCTCGGCTGAGGGCATTAACTTAATGGGCTAGTCAAAGTCTTAAGTGAGGAGAATAGGCTATTATTGAGTAAGGGTCCCAGATTGAGCGAATCGAAATCCTGGACACCTACATAAATTTTAGTACATCCACCTGATTAAGTACTGCTCGTGCAAACCTGTAGAATAGGCTTATGCCAAAAACGTGTGTTGTCACTGTGGTTCTTTGTTTGACGATGCAATCCTACCACTGAGGCAACTTTAGGACCTCTAATTTCTTGGCTCAGAGCTTCATTTAGGTTTAAGGGAACCTTGGCAGCAGCCCTTTCCAATTTTCCTGGCACCTTCCCAGCCCAAGCCTCTCTCTGCTCCACCCAGCCTTTTGACTCGCCTCGCCCCGCCTCTTTCCCCGCCTTTAGCCCCGCCCCATCCATGACCTGGATCTGCCCTTGGCCTCGCCCCGTCCCTCTGCGCCCCGCCTCCCCTGTGTCTCCAGTGCTAAGCGCGCAGCTTGTGGTTCCTGCCATCCGCTCTGGATCTGATTAGCTGCTCCGAGACGGCCTCTCCCACACGTGAAAACCTCGCCTTCCTCCTCCACAGGGGTGGAGCCCGACCCAACGGTCCCCAAGCGGCTCCTTAGCCTCTGACGACGACAGCCGGTCTAATATGGAGCCCAACAAGATGGCGCCTCTCAAGACCGCTCCGAGGGATGCGTTGGTAAGTGGGACCATTGAGGGGCAGGCCATGGCTCCTGGTGCGATCCAGGCCCAGCGGGTAAGCCCCAGATGGAAACCCAGAGAGAAAAGGGCGATGAAGGGTCGCCCAGGCCACCGGGGTTCCCCCCGGCCGGCTGTTCCCATGTAACTCCTCCCATGAAACTCCTCCTGAGTATTGTGATCCACGAAGTAAGTACCTACCGACTTCCTGCATCTGTCTCCTGGGTCTTGGTTCCCTGCTGCCTTGCCTCACCTTATCTGCATGCTCCGATTCTGTCTCCTGGGTTCTGATACTAGCTCGACACCCTCATCGCCAAATGACAACTACTTGGAGCCACTCCTGCTTGTGCTGAAAGAGCCAACCTAGGTCTTTTCCATCTATCCTTGCCCCCCCCCCTTCACTGCCCCTGCCCCAAAAGTTATCGTGACCATATGACCGATTTTGTGTGATCACTGACACACCCGTAGAACAAGGAGGGAATTAAGTTTAGAGTTGTAGGGAGGGGACCTTGTATACACAAGTAAATCCTTCAATCCAGCCTTGATTTCAAAGACCTATATTTTGCATCTGGGAATTTATTCCACAGGTGATGGCACAGATCCTGAAGGATATGGGAATCACCGAATATGAACCAAGGGTTATAAATCAGATGCTGGAATTTGCTTTCCGTAAGTTAAACACCAAAACGTGTGAGTTGAAAGGAACATGTATTGTGAAGATAAAAGTAAACATTAAAGCAAACATTTTAGAAACAAATTGTGTGAACAGTTATCGATATGCACTAAAGTATTACAAAGCAGCTAGGGAAGGGTTTCTTGAAAATGTATTCTGGCTGGGCACTGATGATTCATACCTGTAATTCTAGCTTTTCAGGAAACAGATCTAAGGATCCAGGTTCAAACCCAGACCAGGCAGGAAAGTCTGTGAGAATCTTATCTCCAATTAACCACCTAAAACGAAGTGCAGCTGTGGCTCAAAGTGGTAGAGCTCTAGCCTTGAGCAAAACAGCTCAGGGACAGTGCCAGGCCCTGAGTTCAAGCCCAACACGTGGCAGAAAAAAAAGAAAATGTATTTTGTATACACCAATTAATCGTAAAAACAAACTACAAAAATTAGAGGAACCTTTTAAGACAAAGGAGCCATAAGCAATCTTCATGTGTTTAAGAAAAAAATGTTTTGTTCTTAAAGGATATGTTACTACAATTCTGGATGATGCAAAAATTTATTCAAGCCATGCTAAGAAACCTAATGTTGATGCAGATGATGTGAGATTGGCAATCCAATGTCGAGCTGACCAGTCTTTTACCTCCCCGCCCCCGAGAGACGTGAGCAAATATTTAAGTTATTTTACTTACTGTTGTTTTAAACATGGAGTTCTAATGAGAATTTTTCTTTTAGTTTCTACTGGACATTGCAAGACAGAAAAATCAAACTCCTTTGCCACTCATCAAGCCATATTCAGGACCTCGACTGCCACCTGATAGATACTGCTTAACAGCTCCTAATTATAGGCTGAAGTCCTTAATTAAAAAGGTAAGTATCACCTTCAAGCCTGCAGTCCTAGTTATTCAGGAGGCTGAGATCTGAGGATTGCTTTTCAAAGCTAGCCCAGGCAGGAAAATCTGTGAGACTCATCTCCAATTAATCACCCGGGAAAAAAAGCCAAAAGTAGAGCTGTGGCTCAAGTGGTGGAGTGCTAGCCTTGAGCACAAAAGCTCAGAGAGAGCGCCCAGGCCCAGAGTTCAACCCCAGAATCAACACCAAGAAAAAAAAGTAAGAAGCTTTAGTTAGCTTTTCTTTTTTTTAATAGTTGACTTTGATAAAATAATTTATTTTTTAAAAAATGTGTATGGGGGGCTGGGGATATAGCCTAGTGGCAAGAGTGCCTGCCTCGGATACACGAGGCCCTAGGTTCGATTCCCCAGCACCACATATACAGAAAACGGCCAGAAGCGGCGCTGTGGCTCAAGTGGCAGAGTGCTAGCCTTGAGCGGGAAGAAGCCAGGGACAGTGCTCAGGCCCTGAGTCCAAGGCCCACGACTGGCCAAAAAAAAAAAAAATGTGTATGGGGGGCTGGGGATATAGCCTAGTGGCAAGAGTGCCTGCCTCGGATACACGAGGCCCTAGGTTCGATTCCCCAGCACCACATATACAGAAAACAGCCAGAAGCGGTGCTGTGGCTCAAGTGGCAGAGTGCTAGCCTTGAGCAAAAAGAAGCCGGGACAGTGCTCAGGCCCTGAGTCCAAGGCCCAGGACTGGCCAAAAAAAAAAAAAATGTGTATGGGGGCTGGGAATGTGGCTTCGTAGTGGAGTGTTTGCCTACTAGCATGCATGAAGCCCTGGGTTGGATTCCTCAGCACCACATAAACAGAAAAAGCCAAAAGTGGCAGCTGTGGCTCAAGTGGTAAGAGTGCTAGCCTTAAGCAAAAAGAAGCCAGGGACAGTGCTCAGGCCCCGAGTTCAAGCCCCAGGACTGTCAGAAAAAGGAATTTATTTTTTTAATCTTGTACTGGGGCTGGGAATGTGGCTTAGCAGTACAGTACTTGCTTAGCATGCATGAAGCCCTGGGGTTGATTCCTTAGTGCCACATAAACAGAAAAGCCAGAAGTGTTGTGGCTCAAGTGGTAAGAGTGCTAGCTTTGAGCACAAAAGCTCAGAGACAGCGCCCTGGCCCAGAGTTCAAGCCCCAGAATCAGCACCAAGAAAAAAACAAGCTTTAGCTTTGCTTTTTAAAAAAAATAGTTGACAGTGATAAAGGAATTTATTATTTTAAAAACTTGTTCTGGGGCTGGGAATGTGGCTTAGCAGTAGAGTGCTTGCCTAGCATGCATGAAGCCCTGGGTTCAATTCCATGGTACCACATAAACAGAAAAAGCCGGAAGTGGCGCTGTGGCTCAAGTGGTAGAGTGCTAGCCTTGAGCAAAAACAAGCCAGGGACAGTGCTCAGGCCGAGTTCAAGCTCCAGGACTGGCAAAAGATACCAGAGAAAAATAATAAAAAATAAGAATATAATGAAAATATAATTTAAATAATAATATAAAAGAACTTGTACTAAGAAGCAAATTCAGTACATTAGCAGTTAAGATAACTTACTAATTTTTAAATTTAAGTAGAACTAGAAGGAATGTTAGTATTCATCTGATCCAGTATATGTTTTTCTCATCAGGAAAGAAGCTTGAACTCATTTATGGGTTTATTTAGCAGAACTAAGATTAATTTCCAAATTTGGCAACTCCAAAATATGCTAACGTATTCAAAGTAGTCTTCAATAATAGGGTGACTAATGCATTGTCCGGAATTGAGCCTTTCTTCTTTTGTTGTGGTTGGGGGGAGGCTTGAACTCAGGGCCTGGGCCCTGTCCCTGACCTCTTTTTGCTCTAGGCTAGTGTTCTTCCACTTTGAGCCACAGCATTCTCACATCTCAGTCTCCTGAGTAGCTAAGATTACAGGTGTAAGCCACTAGTGCTGGCTGTAAATCCTCTAGGTTTTTTTGGTGACACCTAGGTCTGAACCAAGGGCCTTGGGCTTACTAGACAGTTGCTCTACCACTTGAGTCATGTCCCAGCCCCGCACCTTTCTTTCTTAGGAGGCTCTGTTACCATTAAAAAAAATTAGTCCCCACATTGGATTGCATTTTTTAACGTTCTTACTGTAAGATGGTTTTGTTGGGGGTTTATTGCTTTGCTTTTTGCCGGGCCTAGACCTTAGATAGCACCCAGGATTCTTGCTCAGATTTTTCACTGCTGACTGTTTTGCTACCACTTGAGCCTCAATGGTAGTTCTGGCTTTTTGCTGGGTGATTAGAGATTGCATTATTATCTGCATGGGCTGGCCCTAAACCAAGATCCTCTTATCCCAGTCTCCTATGTAGCTAGGATAACAAGCATGAATGAGCCATTAGCATCCTGCTGGTTTTGTTTATTTTGGGGTGAAGATACAGGACTAGTAAGTTAAAAATTACAAAGAAGCGGGGGCTGGGAATATGGCCTAGTGGCAAGAGCACTTGCCTCGTATACATGAAGCCCTGGGTTCGATTCCCCAGCACCACATATATAGAAAATGGCCAGAAGTGGCGCTGTGGCTTAAGTGGCAGAGTGCTAGCCTTGAGCAAAAAGAAGCCAGGGACAGTGCTCAGGCCCTGAGTCCAAGGCCCAAGACTGGCAAAAAAAAAATTACAAAGAAGCGAAGCTACAGTGGCTCACATCAGTAATCTAGCTACTCAGGAGGCTGAGATCTGAAAATCTAGTTCCAAGCCATCCCACATGATGCTTATCTCCAATTAACTACTCAGAAAAGGCTGGAATTGGTGCTGTGGCTCAATTGGTAGAGCACTAGCCCTGAGCACAAAGAGTCTCAAGAACAATGTCCAGGCTCTGAGTTCAAGCCCCAGGGCTGGCAAAAAAAATTCCAAAGAAGTTAGTTGTCATCTCCATTCAGATAACTTTACCTTAACGATACAGGATTAGATATGTAGGTTCAAGGGCTGTGAATTTGGCTTAGTTGTAGAGTGCCTACCTAGCATGCATGAGGCCCTGGGTTCAATTCCTCAGTACCATATAAACAAAAAAAATAGAATTAAATGAAAAAATAAATATGTAAGATTATGCCTATATTCATAAAGAAATGTACATGTTTGTGAAAAATTGTTTTAAACATTAGACTTAAAACTCTGATAGAGGAAAACCAAAACATTCTCCTTATGGATTATCTAATAATAATTCACATCAACAATTGTAATTTTATTCTTGGTTAGGTTTAGATCCCAAATCTTAACATTAAGTCTTATTTTTAAATCCTTTAGGGACCTAACCAAGGAAGACTAGTTCCACGATTAAGTGTTGGTGGTGTTGGTAGCAGACCCATTACTCCTACTGTAGGTAAGTAAAAGGGGAAAATAATTTTCCTGGCTGGTAAAGAAATGCCTTGCCACTATGAATTGTGTGTGTGTGTAGTGGATAATCCATATATATGCCAAAAGGTGAGTCAGAAATATGTGCCTCCATTAGTAATTTCATCCTCTAGTAGTTGTGCCAAGTCGCAAAACCACCACCAAGAAGACCACCGAGACTCAGACATTCCGAAATGCAAAAGCAAGGCAAGGCTTTATTTAAGTGAGCTGCAACTCGGGCCTTGTCCTACCCACCAACACAGCGGAGGTTAGGAGGAAGCCCCGAGCTGTGATTACACAGGGCTTATAAAGGCAAAGAACAAGGTTACAAGAATCAGGTGTTCAAGCAAGATTAGGACACAGGTACAAATCTGATTGGCTCAGGGTTCGATTCTAAAATGGGGTTCATGTGGTAAAATGGGGCCTGACTTCAAAGTCTGGCACTTCATTTCCCCCTTTTTCTTTTTGGTACCTTGGGAGCCAATCATGGCTCCATTCTGTCCATTTCAATGGCTTGCATGTCTAGGGGATGATATAGAGGTAAGGCATGGGCCAGTAGGGCCCAAAGTAGTATCCGAAAATAACTCTGGTCCCTCGGTTTTAAAGGGGGGGCTGATGGGTGAAGATCATCCATCTTCTGTAACTTCTTCAGGCTGACTCAGGGGCGTTGACCTTACCTAGCCAGGAACCTATAACCTTAGTCTACTTTACCAAGGGACTGCAGGATTACTGCAAACTGAAAATTAACTTTCAGCTATACAGACTTACCATTTGCTGTATAGTGTTTAGTATCCAAATGTAAGCAACGAAATAATACATAAACTTCTCAGCTGTGCTCTAAGGGTTGGGTGGCTATACCCGTATTCCTGAGCAAGCCCAAAACTACCTAAAATAAGGGAGTCACCTCACTTTGGAGTGAGCTGCCAAAATAACATCAACACTAGCCAGGGTAGTAAGGAAAGAAGGCAAAAAGAAAATTATAACAATATTCAGTCTAACTTTCTTTTCTTGAGGCGAAGGCAAAGCGGCTGAGTTGGGTGCTTGGAGATCTCCCATGTTCCACCACTGTAGTCGTCGTCCAGGGCAAAGGGGTCAGCTGGCCTGGCGTGGAAGCAATGAACCCAAGTGGCGATGCCGTCTAGGGTTCTTTCCACCGTGGTTCTAAGGATTTCAGTCCCCTGGTCTGAATAAATGGGGGGTAGGGACAGAAGCAGAATCATATAATGCCTTAAGTTGGGGTCACATTCTTGTGCACAAGCTGCAAATAATCGAGTTTACACAAAAATTCAGCATCATCCAAATCAGCAAGCAATTCAGTCTGAAGGCTAGGAATAATGGGCGGGGGGTACCCGTACATTATTTCAAAAGGAGTAAAGCCAAGCTGATAGGGAGAATTTCTTACTCTAAGCAGAGCAAAAGGAAGGAGTGACACCCAGTCTGCGCCAGTCTCTAAGGCCAGTTTAGTTAAGGTTTCTTTTAGAGTCTGATTCATTTTCTCTACCTGTCCTGAACTCTGGGGTCTATAAGCACATTGCAATTTCCAATCCGTCCCCAGTGCGGCGGCTATTCCCTGACTTACTTTTGAGACGAAGGCCGGTCCGTTGTCCGACCCAGTGGTGGATGGGAAGCCATACCTGGGTAGGATTTCTTCCAGGATCTTCTTAGCCACTACATTCGCGGTCTCATGCTTTGTTGGATAGGCTTCAACCCATCCTGAAAAGGTATCTACAAAAACTAGCAAATATTTGTATCCAAATTTTCCAGGTTTAAATCTACTTCCCAATACACACCTGGCCTATCCCCCCAGAGGCAAGCTCCTTTAGTAATTTGTTGATTGGGGGCATTGGTAAGCTGACAGGCCTTGCAATTTTTAACAGTATCTTCAATAAGTTGATCTCCTTGTCTAATTTTCACTTTGGAGTGTCGGAGCAAGTCCTGCATTTTTCGGGTTCCCATGTGAGAAGGTCAGATTCTCTTAAGGATCCCCTTACCCAGCCCTTGTGGCAGGATAAGTTTCCCTTCACAAGTTTTCCACCAGTCATTGTTTCCTTCTCTGTCCAGGGGTTTTGTGGGCCATGGGAGTTTTCTTTATCCACTCCAAGCCTTCTTGGAAATACTGGGGCACAGGAGGCAAAGCTCATGGCCCTGGGTCTACTAAAGTCTGTTCCCAGGAACTCTCACTTGTCTGGCTGATTTAGGCACAGGGATTTTCAGCACAGTCTACGTGCATCTGACAGCCAACGCTTGCTCTCTTTTAATATGAAGCCCAGATGGGTGACTTCAGGTTTACAAATTTGTGCCTTTTAACATTCTAGTTTGTAAAAGCATTTTCCTGATTGGCTGGGGAACTGATCTCTGATGACCTAAAAAGTTACCTTTGCAGGCTTTTAACAGATCTCAATAAGGACACAATCTCAGGTCTACAAGCTTTAAACAAATGTATCAGCTTAAAATTCTCACTGCCAGTCAGAGCTTTGAGTAAATGCGGGGGGTGGGGTGAGATTTTAATCTATCCTCTCATTTGACAAACTTCCCCTTACTACCCACTATCACAGATGACTGGCAAATTCCTGCCCAGTAGACAGACATGGGCATTGGAAAGGCATGCTTATGAACTATTCTTCCAGGACTTCCCGGGTTTGATTAACTTTTGAAAGGCCAAACAGGAGTGACTCTAGGATCTGACACCATCTCTGCCATCCAAGCAGTGGCTTACTGCCTCTGGATGCTCCATCACTTTTGTCCCAGGAGGAGTGACTTTTCACTGGACTTGGACTCAGGGCCTGAGCGCTGTCCCCCAGCTCTCCAGCTCAAGGCTAGCACCCTACCACTTTGAGTTCCACACAACTCCGTTCCCAGCACTCTGCTGGCTGCTTAGAGACAAGTCTCTCACAGGGACCTTTCTTTGCCCGGGCTGGCTTTGAACCGCAGATTCAGATCAGTGAGTCTTTATAAGGGGCCACTTTACTCCAATTATAAGCAACAAGGTGGTCCACACAGAAGTAGTTTTTAGGCATGCTCTCTTACCTGGAACTTATTAAGGGTCAGTATTAGATCTTGACAAACTTGTAGGAATCACCTGTGCTTCTCTGTGGGCCTGCTGGAAATGGTTACAAAAAACCTACAAAGAAGCTGGAATGGCAATTAAACATTTTGGTAACCATAATTCTCCTTTTCTCACTTTGCAATAATTATTTAGGACAATTTTACTTCCAAATTTCTTATCTAGAAATGTATTCTTGATTTCCAAAGCCTTTTTAACACTAACAACATTTTAGCTTTTATCTGCATCGGAAAAACTGAAGCTCATAGGCATTCTGAAACCAGGTGCCACCCTTTGCCTACGGGCTGCTTGTTTCAAAAGAGCCTCTTTTTTTTCTTCAGTCCCATTTACTGCATGGCATGAAGACCTTTGAATTTTTCCTTAATGCAAGAATTACAATTAGAAATACTTATCCATTCAGCTTTCCAATATATTAGTGAGAAACATTGGCCCATTTTGCCGTTTCTTCCTACATACATAGAGTTAATGAGAGTTTACTTCTATCCCCATTAGTTTAATATATATATATATATATGTATCCTTTTAAATCCAAATTTCTGACACTTAGCTCTGATTTTTTTTAATTTTAATTAAAGAACCCTGAGAAATCCTTCAAAGCATTTGGTAATGCCCAAACTTGATGACCCTTTGACTTTAAACAAACTTAGTTTTGCATCATACTGCAGTCTTGAACATGTTCACACTCACACATGCACACACACATACATTTTCAAAAGATCTTAAAGCGCGCTGAATAAGCATTGGCCATACATTTTAAGACAAAAACCTTTAACAAATGATTTTACCATTCTCCAGCCTCATTTTCCAGGGCTTGATAGTTTTAGTAAAACATTTTTAGTCTTAGTAAAATATTTTAGCGCACCAAATAATTTTCTGCTTAAGTAGGCTGGGTGGGGGTCCCCCTAGAGTTCTTTTTTTGCGAACACTCTCACTGATTGACTGGTTGTGGGCTGTCACCTGTACATCTTTCCAGTGAGGTAAAGTCAAGTTCAGGGGGGTGGAAGGAACGTTCCCCATCATCCGTTTGTCAGTCAGGCACAGCACAAGAAAGAAACACACAAAAATAATCACAGGCACAAAGACCAGACAACACTTACAGACAGACTTAGGGAGCCGCGGCTTACAGGTTCGATTGTGTCTCTCCTGCCCCTGTGAGGAGGCAGACCACACAGTCTCACTGTGTCTCTCCTGCCCCTGTGAGGGGGCAGACCACACAGTCTCACTGAGTCTCTCCTGCCCCTGTGAGGGGGCAGACCACACAGTCTTGAGGCTCGCTCTCTCCCGTTCCTGTGTAGGAGTGGACCAGACAACCCCGAATATAGAGTGGACTAGACAGGCGCCCGTTAGAAGGGCCTCCCGGTCCAGTCCTTCTGGTCCAGGGTGGTAGTGGGAAGCCTGAGCCCCCTGTGGAGGGCTTGAGGGGAAGTCCCCCAGGACTGCCCATACGAGCATGTCCACTCCGGCTGGTCCTTCACTACCTACAGGTTCAGATTCAAGCGGCTGGCCTAAACAGAAAACAAAACTACAAATCACACAGACACAGACACACAGAATGAACTGCCCTATTTTCTTACCTTCTGAGTCTGGGGTCTCGGGGGTCTCTGGAGCCATCCCGGACGAAACCCCAAATGTTGTGCCAAGTCGCGAAACCACCACCAAGAAGACCACCGAGACTCAGACATTCCGAAATGCAAAAGCAAGGCAAGGCTTTATTTAAGCGAGCTGCAACTCGGGCCTCGTCCTACCCACCGACACAATGGAGGTTAGGAGGGAGCCCCGAGCTGTGATTACACAGGGCTTATAATAAAGGCAAAGAACAAGGTTACAAGAATCAGGTGTTCAAGCAAGCAAGATTAGGACACAGGTACAAATCTGATTGGCTCAGGGTTCGATTCTAAAATGGGGTTCACGTGGTAAAATGGGGTTCACGTGGTAAAATGGGGCCTGACTTCAAAGTCTGGCACTTCATAGTAAAACTACAAAAATATAAATTTTACTACACTTCAAATTGAGAAAGCCACTAAGACTGTAATGAGTAGAAAATTTGACATTGCCCAACACTGTTATTCTAAAAGTATTTCAGAAAATAGTGGTTTTTATACTAAACATTGATTGATTGCCAGTACTGGGGTTTGAACTCAGCCTTGCTTACTGCTGTGGGATTTGAAAAGACGACCTTGCCAAAGGAAGAATTCAAAACAAATGCATCTCCATGAATGTCTATTTTTTCTTTTACCAGTCCGGGGGCTTGACTCAGGGCCTGGGCACACTGTCTCTGAGCTGTCTCTTTTGCTCAAGGCTAGCACCCTACCCTTTTAGCCACAGCGCCACTTCTGGCTTTTTCTGTGTGTGTGGTACTGAGGAATTGAACCCAGGGCTTCCATGCTAGGCAAGCACTAAGCCACATTCCTAGCCCATGAATGTCTTTTTTTGTTGTTTTTCAGTCCTGGGGCTTGAACTCAGGACCTGGCCATTGTCTCTGAGCCTCTTATGCTCAAAGCTAGTGCTCTATTACTTGAGCCACAGCACCAATTCCAGCTTTTTCTGAGTAGTTAATTTGAGATGAGTCTCATGGCTTTTCCTTCCTGGACTGGCTTTGAACCTCAGTCCACAGATCTCAGCCTTCTGAGTAGCTACAATCACAGGTATGAGCCACGGGTACCCGACTGTGAATGTCTCTTTCAGAGGTCATTTGTCAGTATAGATACTAAGTCTTGCAACATTCATTCATTAAGCAAATCTTTGTTCAGCACCTGTTAGGGGCAAGCACAATAGTCAAGTAGCAAAAAGATAGCCCAGGATTGTAAGCTTGTGCCTGAGATTAGGCAGTGAAGATTTCTATAACCTGTTAAGGGACTTTGAGACCGAAGGTAAGACTGCTAAGTGAGCAATTCAAGGAACATTTTATAGAATAGAGTGATTGAGATATACCTTAAAATAAAGATTAGCATAGATCAGTGGTAGAGTGCTTCCCTAGCATGTACAAGTCCTGAGTTCCTTCTCCAGCACTGCCAAAAACAAATTAAGGGGTAGTATTAAATGACAAGTGACTTAAATTGAACCATTCTCTAATCCCCAGTTCCTCTTCGGCTTAAAAAGTTTCTGATCATTGAAAAGGAATTAAGCTTTCTGCGCCCACCTGGGGATATAGTTGATTAGCTTCCTTCCCTCCCCCTCCCTCTCTCTGTCTCCTCCTCTCCCCTCAGGGCCTGGGCACGGTCCCTGACCTTTTTCCCTAAAACTCTGCCTGTTGAGTCACACCTAGTTTGTTGGTTAATTGGAGGTTAGAATCTCAGGGGCTTTACTTACTGCCCAACAGCTAGGAACATAGACATGAGCCACCAGTGCCTGGCAAGCTTTAGTTAGGTGCATCTTGATTTAGCTTCCTGGGCATAGTAAACCTCTAATTCTCAAAAAGTGACAAGAATTTGGGCTGGAAATGTGGCTTAGTGCTAGAGTGCTTGCCTAACATGCATGAAGCCCTGGGTTCAATTCCTTAGCACCACATACACAGAAAAAAGCCAGAAGTGGTGCTGTGGCTCAAGTGGTGGGGTGCTAGCCCTGAGTTAAAGTCCCAGGACTGGCAAAAAAAAAAAGTGACAGACTAAAAATGACGCCTAAGGTAATTAATAAAAACTTAGCACCAGGCGCCTGTGGCTATTCAGGAGGCTGAGATCTGAGGATTCAAGTTCAAAGGCAACCTGTGCAGGAAAGTCCAATTAACCACCAAAAAACTGGAAGTAGTGCTGTGGCTTAAAGTGGTAGAGCACTACCCTTGAGTGAAAAAGCTCAGAGACGGCACCTAGCCCCAAGGTCAAGCCCCATGACTGACCAAGAAAACTAAACTAAAAAACTTACCCTTTTAGGAGAGGAACACAGTGGCACAATGCCTGTGTGCATCTGATCATATAATACTCATCGAAATGAACTCCAGGAAATGGAAATGAGGTTTTTTCCTTGTTGCTCTCTTTTGTCTTGTTCATTTATCTGTCTTTGGGAGGGTAAGGGGGGACACACAAATGGAGGGACAAAGGGTGAACAAATGCAGCAGTGATACTCACTAGACCTTATGTGGAAAACAAACTATACAGCTTGTGGGTAGGGATGGGAGAGAAAAACCAGGAGAGAGCAAGGGAAAGGGTGACATTGTCCATCCCCCCCAAAAATATTCTTTATCTGACTTACATAACTGTAACTCCTCTGTACATCATCTTTATAATAAAATAAAAAATAAGTATTAAAAAAAATTACTTGCCTCTTGGCTGGGTGCAGTGGCTCATGTTTGTACTCCCAGATACTTGAGAGTGATTAGGGAGAATTATGGTTCAAGGCCAGCCAGCGCAAAGTTAGAGTAGGTGTACTGAGAGACAAAAATATGTAAGCCTATTTGAAAATGGTTGGGAGCATGTGGCTCAGGAGGTAGAATGCCTTCCTAGAAAGGGGCCTTGAGTGTAAAAAAAAAATCTCGTACCGAAGTACAAAAGACATATTATTTAAACTCTCAATTTATAGTTTCATTTAGCGAAAATTCAGTGCTTATATACACTAAAAAAATGACAGGACTAGCAAAAGGAAAAGAATGTGAAGCAGGTCCTGTCTAGATTGTGGGTACTAGTGGCAGGAGGCGAGAGCAAGTGGAGGTGGAGAATAGGGTCCTGTGTGCGAATGGAGCAGGGGAACATGTTGAAATTGGTTTGGGAAAGTGGGGAAGGATGGGGGTGAGTCTGACCACGGTCTGTTTCATGTATAGATATGTCAAAATGAAAATTGCATTGCAGGCTAGCTAGCCAACTGCTCCACAACTTAAATAGGCTCGCAGTGTAATTTGTAGCATCTAAACAAACTCGTAAAGTTAAAAATTTTACTTTGCTCTTTTCAAAATCTAATGATACTTTTCTGGGCTGGGGATGTGGCCTAGTGGCAAGAGTGCTTGCCTCGTATACATGAGGCCCTGGGTTCGATTCCCCAGCACCACATATACAGAAAATGGCCAGAAGTGGCGCTGTGGCTCAAGTGGCAGAGTGCTAGCCTTGAGCAAGAAGAAGCCAGGGACAGTGCTCAGGCCCTGAGTCCAAGCCCCAGGACTGGCCAAAAAAAAAAAAAAATCTAATGATACTTTTCTTACTTTGTCCCCTATTTTGAAGGTAGTTTGAAGTAAGCTAAGGAAGGTAGAATATAAATCTGTGTAAGTTATCTAACATGGTCTGTTATTAACTCCAGCCACCCCACAAACGGTCTCTATCCCAAATAAAGTTGTAACTCCAGGAACAGCAGCAAGCCAAAGATTTACAATGCAGATGCCACCTTCTCAGGCCACACCTCTCAAACCAGGTAACATGATTGGAGGGGGCGAGGGGGAAGACAGCATTCACTAATTTGAACTTACAGAAGGGTTCCTGTTCCTACAGCATGTTAAATTATTCTAGTGTAACAGGAAGATTGTGGGAGTGTTGCCAATCAAAATTCTTGAGATTGGGTCTGAATCCTCTAAAATTGTATCAAATTTACAAAAACCTAACATTTTCAGGGGGGAGATAAAGCATTCAACATTGACCATCAGATTCTCAAATATAACTATAATCAGAGTTCAGCCTGGTGCCAGTGACTCATGCCTATACTCTTAACTACTCAAGAGGCTGAGATCTGAGGATCATGGTTCAAAGCCATCCCAGGCAGGAACCTCTGTGACACTCTTATCTCCACTTAATCACGAGAAGACTGGAAGTAGCACTGTGGCTCAATGTGGGATAGTGCTAGCCTTGAGTAAAAAAGCTCAAGGACAGCGCCCAGGCCTTGAATTTTTCCCACTACCAACAAAAGAAAAAAACAACAGAACTTCTTTAAAACAATTTCTTTTTTAACATTGCTTAGATATGTTTATAATCTTGTGTATCTTTTAATATGACTTATGTACCAGTTTAAATACATTCATCTCTAAATGAAGTATAATTACCTGTGCAGATGTACTCTACAATAATGAAACATCCTAATGAGTTACATGGATTTTGTTGTTTTGGACTACATGGTTTGGAATCTAGGTAATTCAGCTTATGGGCTTTCCTTCTGTTCACAGTTCCTGCAACAACTCCAGTTCAAAATGTTTTGATTAATCCTTCTATGATTGGGCCCAAAAATATTCTGATTACCACCAACATGGTTTCATCACAGAACACAGCCAATGATTCCAATCAGCTGAAGAGAAAACATGAAGATGATGATGATGATGATGATGATACAATATAAAGAAAAGATTATATTCTAGGTTCACTGCAAAAGTGTAGCTGGTTTTGAGCCCATATACTTACAGGCTGTCTTAATTTTTAGCATAGAAAATGTAAATGTAGTTGCAATATTTTTCACTTCAGTTAAAATTTAGACTTATTTAATAAGAGTACAAATGGTTTTTTCCATTAGTACAAAAGTTAAGTACTTCTTAATAGTGTTTTTCCTGGCAATTCTATTTTTGGGAGCAGTTTTCTGCTATTAGGTGACTAACAGCAGCACTTAAATTTCCAACTTCTACACCCTAGTCAGTGGGCTAATTTTTACTTTCTAACATATATTTCAATGCAAAGTAACATTTGTAAGGTAAGATAATCACATTTGTCAATTACCTTTTTGACCAAATCTCTGTTTAGCCAACTTGTTATAGAAATGCTGGATTGAGACTTCTAAGTCCATTTTGAGTGTATTTAATTAAGCTATTACTTGATCTTACTTAAGTCACACTTCAATTTCTCATTCTAGATCCCATTGTTTTCTGTGCTCACTCCCACAGCCTTGTTTCTTCCCGTTGCCCTTAAATTGAAAAGGCTGTAATTGGAATTTTTAAAATACCATTCCTAACAATAGAGTTCAATATCACTTTCATATATTTTTTGCCAGTTCTGGGGCTTCAACTCAGGGCCTGAGCATAGTTCCTGGCTTCTTAGCACTTGAGCTACAGCACCACTTCTGGCTTTTTTTTTTATATATATGTGGTGCTGAGGAATTGAACCCAGGGCTTCATATATACTAGGCAAGGACTCTACCCCTAGGCCACATTCCCAGCCCTCACTTTCATATTTTTAACTTAAAATCTGCCTTGATAAGTAAACTACACTGGATCTAGACTAAACCACTGAAGATCAAATATTTTCTTCCTACCAGATGCATACATGCTTTGGTCACTACTGCTGGGATCCTATTGGCATAATTGAGATCATTTTTCTAGCTTGTTGCTGAGTTACACCTAATATGGGATCAGACCTAAAAGTAGACTCTAGTGCGTCGTCTTCCTATGTAAGGCCAACAAAGTGTTATGTGACTTCCTTGGGATACACTCTATATAAGTTTCCTGGTAATGTTGCTAAACTACTTTCCCATTTATACTCACCTAAAAAGTCTTACTGGGGGCTGGGAATGTGGCTTAGTGGTAGAGTGCTTGCCTAGCATGCATGAAGCCCTAGGTTCCATTTCTCAGCACCACATAAACAGAAAAGGCCAAAAGTTGTGCTGTGGCTCAAGTGGTGGGGTGCTAGCCCTGAATTTAAGTCCCAGGACTGGCAAAAAAAAAATCAAATGTCTTACTGGGCCAGATTGCAAAACCTTGAGAACATAAACAGAACCAATTGTCTGGCTTAACTAACTTTTACATACTTGACAAGGAAGTAAGTACTTAATAATTTTCTAAAAGCTTCATGTCACATTTTACAATTTATCACCAAGGATCCTCAAAACTTTTTTAAAGTTTCATCATAGGGTGGTGCTTGCTGCGTCTGAGAAAACTGCAGTTAACAAACGTTTCGTTGGTTTAGGGATGTTAGGGATAGGTGATTTTTCCACTTCTAAAAACAGATCTGATTGGTATCATAGGAGAGCTGTGCATTATATATAGCATGGTTATCTTACTTGAATGTTCTCAGGGAGACAGTATCCGAAGGTCTAGATTCTAATCCTGGCTCCATCATTTACAGGTTGTGTGACCTTACTTCACCTCTGAGCCTTGTTCTCACTAGTAAGAGAAAAACACCGACCCTGCCTACCTCACAGGAATATTGTGAGGGTTTAATTGGTCTATGTGAAAGTCATTTCTAAGTTGTAAAATGCTATATAACTATAAACAATTGATATTTGTTCCAGTGTTATTAATAAAAAGTTTATCAGTGATCTTTCATTTATGACTGTAGAGATTCAAGGTAAATGAAGCACAGTAATAAGGGCTAGGACCCATTTCGTGCATGAACTGACCATATATCAAGTAACTGTTGGCTTTCATTAGGAATGAAAATGTGTTTAAGTCTGTTAAACTTTGCTCTAGATGGTATTTTGTACATACATCAGAATCTGAGCTTAACAGGTCCACCAGTGAATGTTGTTTGTTCTTTCAGATAAGGACTGCTTTTTAGTCCCTAATTTCAGCTGAATCCAGCCTTAAGAATTACTTAAGGCAGCTCTTGTTCTCCAGAGTTTTAGTAGTTCATTTTAAAAATAGATTGGGATGAGACAAGGTCACCGTCTCTCATGGTCTTCCCTTTACAAGCAAGAAACATGGTTATGATTTCCCTAAGGGAAATACAACCAGCATGGAGGAAGGCTAGACTGAGGCATACTTTAATATTTAAAGAGAACCAAAGAGAAGAAAAGTACGAGAAGCAGGATAGAAAATAGTAATCAAAACAGGAAGCATACCTTTTTAAGTATATATAAACACATAGATGTTCTTTGTGTGCATTAAGTAGCTCTAGATAGAAAACTAATCCTAAGAAGGTTTGCCTCTGGGAAGAGAAACCAGTACATCAATAACCCTTTTTGATCTCGTGCAAACCCTGATAGGCCACTGGGAAATTTGGGATGTGAAAAGGAAACAATGAACTAGTCAGTGACTATTAAACTGAGGCACATCCTTGCACTATTCTAGTTTGTGATCCGAAAAGTTATTTGTTGCCAACTATTTCCCTTGACTAGGTTTTTAATTCCTTCAGGCATAATTCAAGCATTTTTTTGTGGGCCTGAGGCTTGAACTCAGGGCCTACACATTGTCACTGCACTATTGCTCAAGGCTAACTCTACCACTTGAGCTACATTTCAACTTTTGGTTTTGTTGTTTTTGATTAATCATAGTCAGCCCACGCTGGCTTCAAACTGCAACCCTAAAACCTCAGCCTCCTGAGTAGCTAGGATTACAGGCATGAGCCACCAATACCCAGCTGGCCAAGTTGTTTAAACTGTCAATTTCCCAATCACTTTTTAGAAACCTAAGTAAGTGGGGAAAGATCCTGGAATTTAAAAGAATGCAGTTGGATGGGTAGATGAAATAAAATTTTATCTGTGAATAAAGACAACAAAACCAAAACTCACTGGATGCTGTTGAATAAAATAGATCTAATGGGGGTGGAGAAAGTAAGCAAAGGAGGGCAAATATGCTTGAAATAACGTGTATTCATGTGTAGACTACAAAGAGGAAACAGTAGAGCCTGGCACCAGTGGCACACACCTATAATTCTACCTACTCAGGAGGCTGAGATCAGAAGATCAAAGTTCAAAGCCAGCCAGGACAGGAAAGTTCATGATTCCTCTCCAATTATGTACTAGAAAACCAGAAGTGGCACTGGGATCAAAGTAGTAGAGTGGCACAGGACAGTGCCCAGGCCCTGAGTTAAAGCCCCATGACCAAGAAAAATTTTTAAAAAAGGAAGTCAAGAATTAATGCTTCATCAGTAACTGTGAAATCCCTTCTCTTGTAAGCAAAATGTCCAAAGAAGGCCTTTCCAGGACACCCGTGGCTCACACAGCCTCTAAGGAGGCTGAGATTTGAGGATCACAGACTTAACCTGCCAAATGCCACAAGTGCACCACACATGTGACTAAGTGGTACAGCTCCAACTTTGAGGAAAAAAGCTAAAGGAGTGTCCAGGCCTGAGTGTTCGGTTCTCTCCTTTCTCTCTCTCTCTCTCTCTCTCTCTCTCTCTCTCTCTCTCTCTCTCTCTCTCTCACACACACACACACACACACAAGGCTCCATACAAAAGGGCTAAAATACTAAAACGTATCTGTACTGGACATATGCATACTTTTTGTTCCCTGAATAGTACAGTATAATAGCTTCTTACAGGACATTTTAAGTAATTGGCATTAGCTGCTTCACAGAAGGTACCACCCAAGGCCATCTTAGGAAACTAGAGTCTTCCACAAGAAATAAACCAACAAAGAGACAGAAAGGGATCCTAGGACCCGAGTCTCCCAATGGGTATAGGAAATCCCAGAAGCAACAACTGTGCAGCAAAGCTACAGAGCAACAGCATAGGACTCCAATAAAAATGAACACATCAGGTTGGGAATGTGGCTTAGCGGTAGAGTGCTTGCCTTGCACACATGAAGCCCTGGGTTCGATCCCTCAGCACCACATGAACAGGAAAAAGCCAGACGTGGCACTGTGGCTCAAGAGGTGGAGTGCTAGCCTTGAGCAAAAAAGCCAGGAATAGTGCTCAGGCCCTGGGTCCAAGGCCCAGGACGGGCAAGACAAAAATGAACACATTGTGATGTTTGAATATACTGCCACATTCATACTTTTGGCAGATTCATGAATGAATCAAGTAATATAATGCAAACAAAAAAACAGAACTATTAACTCCAAAGAAAAATCACAAATACAGCATACTTCCTCATTGTGAATGGTATTTGTAATGATAAACATAATCTTATGACAAAACTATACAGGAATACTGAGGGAGTTACTGTGTATGGAGTAGAGGCTATGTATGACTTAAATCATCCATTAATAGCTGGGTGCTGGTGGCTTATTCCTGTAATCCTAGCTACTCAGGAGGCTGAGACCTGAGGACCACATTTCAAAGGCTGCCCAAAAAAGAAAGTCCTTGAGACATTTATCTCTACCTACCAGAAAACTGGAACTGGTGCAGTGGCTTTAAATGGTAGAATAGGCTTTGAATGATAAAAAACCCCACGACCAGGGGAAAAAAAAAAAAAACTTCCATTAGACATTTCAAAAGGACGTTATCAGCATTAAAAAAAAAAGGGGGGGGGAGTAAATTCCAAAAGACAATGGTCACTTTGGGGAATGGAATTTAGGAATTTAAGAACCGGACTCGGACTCAAGCTTTTCTATTTGCCAATCCTGGGGCTTGAACTCAGGGCCTGGGCACTGTTCTGAGCGTGCTCAAGGCTAGCACTCTACCACTTGAGCCACAGCTCCACTTCCAATCTTTTCTGCTTATGTGGTGCTAAGGAATGGAATCCAGAGCTTCATGCAGGCTAGACAAGCACTCTACCACTAAGCCACATTCCCAGCCCTTGACAAGCATCTCTACCACAGAGTAGGCCTTAAATAAGGAATAAGCATCTAATCCTCCCATCTTCCCCATTGTTGCTGCCTCATTTAGAAAAAGGACACTTGATATTTTCCTCAAGACTCTATTCTCACCCTTCCTAACACAGATATGACAGGGGGTGGGGGAAAAAAAATCACAGTTTCAATGGAAATTTTTACTTTTTCTTTAATAGATCAACTTCTCCGAACAGGCGGAATTTCATCTTACTGATTCAGTGCTAAGCAGTGAACAGTGACAAAGATAATCAGAGTAAGCTACATCAAAACACACTAAGATAATACAGCTCACTTTCTTTTGAAGAGGTGAAGTATAAATGCACTCTAAAATGCACAATGGTTTAGTCACCGAGACATTTAAGTGGGATCTTGAAGAATGTAGGCAAATCCCAGGTGCAAGATGAGCTGCAAAGCTGTGCAACTGTTCCTGGGGCTGCATCTCTTGATCACTAGCTGAATCTTGATGAAGGGAAAGGTGTTAGCCAACACCAGATGGAGATGCTGCAAAGTTGACTTAGCTGCTGTGCACAGGAACCAAGAGGCAGGAAAGTCCTAGACATTGCTGAGAGCATCCACCCCAGGAAGGACTTTACCTGTTGTTGAGAGAACATACACACATACAGCATTACTATAGGGCCCACCAAGCCCCCTGCTCCCTTCTCCTTAACATACCAGGTCTTCTTTAGGAAATACATCTGGTTGGGGCTGGGGATATGGCCTAGTGGCAAGAGTGCTTGCCTCATATACATGATAGGCCTGGGTTCAATTCCCCAGCACCGCATATACAGAAAATGGCCAGAAGTAGCGCTGTGGCTCAAGTGGCAGAGTGCTAGCCTTGAGCAAGAAAGAAGCCAGAGACAGTGCTCAGGCCCTGAGTTCACGGCCCAGGACTGGCAAAAAAAAAAGGGGGGGGGGGGAATACATCTGGGATTTGGGAAATTTCTGCGCTCTTAGGTCCCAAGTCAATTCGAGCATGACATATTTGAGGATAAGTCCCTGTCTGCCCCTCCCCATGTCAAATGAAGTTTTATTTAAAGACACAACTTTTTTTTTTTTTTTTGCCAGTCCTGGGCCTTGGACTCAGTGCCTGAGCACTGTCCCTGGCTTCTTTTTGCTCAAGGCTAGCACTCTGCCACTTGAGCCACAGTGCCACTTCTGGCCGTTTTCTATATATGTGGTGCTGGGGAATTGAACCCAGGGCTTCATGTATACGAGGTAAGCGTTCTTGCCACTAGGCCACATTCCCAGCCCATGACACACCTTCTTAATACTAACTCTCCAAGCCAAGTGCTGGTGGCTCACTCCTATAATCCTAATACTCCAGAGGCTGAGATCTGATGATCATAGTTCAAAAAGCCAGCCTAGGCAGGAAAGTCTCTGAAATGCTGATCAAAAAAGCCCTAAGTACAGGTGTGGCTCAAGTGGTAGGGCACTAGTGCTGAGCAAAAGAAGCTCAGGGACAGCACTTAAGACTGAGTTCAAGCTCCAGAACCAGAAAAAAAAATTAACTCTCCATTCTACCCACTTGTCCTCACCCCTGCCTCCAAAGAAACCCAAAGCAGGCAAGAAGCTCACCTTCCAGGAGCTCTAAACTGGCACCACCCCCGGTGCTCACATGACTGACTTTATCCTCTGTGTTCCATTTGGCACAGCATGTGGCAGTATCTCCACCACCTGTGGAATGAAGGCCAGGTATGGAGGGAAGGGAAAGGTTACAAACAGTACTGGCAACAGAACTGGAAAGCAAACATGTTCCTCAACCCAACTCCAGCTCATCAAAGGGATCCTCCATGAATAATACATCCATTCAGTCCCCATGATTTACCAAGAGCTAAGCTACCCAGGAAAAGTGAGCCATCTCATCTCCCTTCTATCTTCCCCTGATAACAACTGGTCAGGCCACATCATTATTAGCTTTATACAGCTTCCTTACCTATGATGGTGATGCAGCCCCTAGAGGTAGCTTTTACCACCTCGTCCATGAGAGCTTTGGTTCCCTGGGCAAAAGCTTCCCATTCAAATACCCCCACAGGTCCATTCCATACAATCTGTTTGGCCCGACCAACAGCCTCTGTGTACTTCTTGCTGCTCTCAGGACCACAGTCCAAGCCCTGAGGAATAGAATCAAAAGAGAAAATCAACTACCTAGAAAAGTTACTTATAATACTGACACTACCAGGGGCCAGAACCAAAGGTACCCTTCAGTCTTTTAAATTATTAATCTAAAGCAGGCACTGGTGGCTCACACTGTAATCCTAGCTTGTCAGGAAGCTGAGGTCTGAGGACAGAAGTTCAAAGTCAGTCCAAGTAGGAAAGGCCATGAGACAGTTATCTCCAATTAACCACCTAAAACCAGAAGTACAGCTGTGATTCAAAGTGGTAGAGCACTAGCCTTGAATAGAAGATCTCAGAGAGGCTGGGAATATGGCCTAGTGGCAAGAGTGCTTGCCTCGTTACCTGAAGCCCGAGGTTCCATCCTCAGCACCACATATACAGAAAAGGCTGGAAGTGGTACTGACCTCAAGTGGTGGAGTGCTAGCCTTGAGCAAGAAAAAAGCTCAAGGACAGTGCTCAGGCACTGAGTTCAAGCCCCAGGACTGGCAAAAAAAAAATACCCTGTTCTCATTTGTCCCAGAAATTCTACTTTCTGGAAGATCAAATTCAGAGAAAGAAAAAAAAACTCCATTATTTCACAGACATTCTTTTTTTTTTTTTTTGCCAGTCCTGGGCCTTGGACTCAGGGCCTGAGCACTGTCCCTGGCTTCTTTTTGCTCCAGGCTAGCACTCTGCCACTTAATCCACAGCGCCACTTCTGGCCATTTTCTATATATTCACAGGCATTCTTATTTACTCTATCAATGGGAGTGAAAAACCAGAAGAGTGGTTCTCAACTTGGGTAGATTCTGCACAGCCACACCTGTGGCAATGTCTGGAGCCATGTTTGGTGGTGACACTGGGAAACACTACTGACACCTACTGGCCAGGGATACTTAAAACATCTTACAGGGCTGGGGATATAGCCTAGTGGCAAGAGTGCCTGCCTCGGATCCACGAGGCCCTAGGTTCGATTCCCCAGCACCACATATACAGAAAACGGCCAGAAGCGGCGCTGTGGCTCAAGTGGTAGAGTGCTAGCCTTGAGCGGGAAGAAGCCAGGGACAGTGCTCAGGCCCTGAGTCCAAGGCCCAGGACTGGCCAAAAAAAAAGAAAAAAAAAAAAACATCTTACAGGTTTACACCTAAAAAAAAATTGGAAGATGTCCAGTTTTGAAACAATAACACTGAACTCAGATCAGTCTTCTCCAACATGGCACATATCAGAACCATGAGGAGACTTCATTAAAAATCAAATTGTTAGACCCCCTCCTAGGGATTTTAATTTAGCAGTTTTGGGGTAGGCTTGCGTTTTGAAAAAAAACTTCCAAAACTGATACTGCTGGGCTTTGAGCCACATTTATCAAAATAATGTCAAGGCTGGGCCTGGTGGTAATATGCCTACAAACCAGCAATCAAGGGAGTTAGGAAGAGTGAGTTCCAAGCCAACTGAGCATAGCAAAATTCTGTCTTTAAAAGGTGTAAGTAAGCAGGGCCCAAGTGGCTCATGTGGCTCATGCCTATAATCCTAGCTACTCAGGGGGCTGAGGTCTGAGGATCATGTTTCAAAGCCAGCCCTTGTAGTAAAGTCCATGACTCTTAACCTTCACGAAACTACCAAAAAGCCAGAAGTACAGCTGTGGCTCAAGTGGTAGATCCCCAACCTTGAGCATAAAAGCTCAGGGAAGGCACCAGGCCCTGAGTTCAAGCCCAGGAACTGTACCAAAAAAAAACAAAAAATTAATCAGAAAAAAAAATCCAGAAGTGAAGAGATGGCCTAAATGAGAAAGTGGCAGGCTTGAACCAAAAAGCTATGAGAGAACATGAGGCCCTGATGTACACGCACACACACACACACACACACACACTGTATTAGATTTTTTTTGGCAGTACTCAAGTTGAAGACCGGAGAAGCATTAGTGTAACCACTTAAGCCATATCCACAGCCACTTTTGCTTTATTTTTTGACTAGGTTCTCATGTTAATGTCTGGGTTAACCTATTCTGTGATCTATTTATGCAGTCAACATAGCTGGGATTACTTATGTGTACCATCATACCCAGCTTTTATTGGTAGAAATAAGATCCTGCAAATTATCAGTACAGGCTGGCTTTGAAATGTGACCTCCCTAATGCCTACCTTCATATATCCTAATACACACATATTCCCATAGTTTGTAATATGTATAGTTCTTTCTTAATATTTTCATAGAATAAAGTTCTCATATAGGTTTCTAGTAGCAATGTAATGCAGAGTAGCCCCAAATCATGCAAGTCTACAGCACTGTTTACAGACAGGTAAGTAAGTACCTTCATAAGCATTAAGCAGATGAAGAGACAGAAAGTGACTTGTCCCCACATTGCAGATGGCAATCTGCTATCACTGTTTTCCCCCATGGGTTCTCCCACAGACAGGGGCTCACTGCAACATTTGGTATCCTCCTTTCTAACAGCCAGCTTTTAGTGTTTGCTTACATATGTTTTCTGGCAGGCTGAGGGTATATAGCTCAGTACAAAGCCCTTCATAGGATGTGCAAAGCCCTGGGTTGGTTGAGTCACCAAGGGCACATAAAAAATGTCTGCTGGGGACTCCAGGCATTCCATACAGTGAGACTGAAGAAAGATACTAATGAGAGGGAATGCAAAGGCACACTTCGTATGTTTCTGATCATATAAAATAATATAAGAATGAACTCCAGGAAATGGATAAAAGCGTTTTTTTCTTCTTGCTGTTTTCATTTTTTACCTTGTTTGTCTTTGGAAGGGTTAAGGGGAGGCACAGAAATGGAGGGACAAAGGGTGAGCAAACGCAGCAATGGTATTTACTGGACACTGCTGAAAATGAACTGGTGGGTAGGGATGGAAAGGAAAGACTGGAAGAGAGTGAGGGAAGGGGTGTCCAAAGTAAATGTAACCCTAACCCCTCTGTACATTACCTTTATATTAACAATAAAAGATTTTTCAGTCTGTTGGTTGTATGAATGATGCCAAAACACTTCTTTAATCCCATACCATAACCATCAAGCAACTTACCATCCAGCCAGCAGGTATGCCAGAAGCCACAGTGGCTTGGCCAGTCTGGGCATTTTCATCAAACTTGTCAGCAGTGACAAAGTCAACAGGTAAGGTAATCTTGACACCATTCTTCTCAGCTTTTGCCATAAGATCTTTGACGATCTTAGCTCCCTCTTCATCATACAGAGAAGTGCCAATCTACACAGGAAGGACAAGAGAAGGAAGGTCAGCTTCACTGTACTAAGAACATGACTGACTCAAAAGCAGGTTAAGAACTAGGTGCCAGTGGCTCAAGCCTGTAATCCTAGCTACTCCAAAGGTTAAGATCTGAGGATGGCAGTTCAAAGCCAGCCTAAGCCAGGAAAATCCATGAGACTCTCTAACCACCAAAAAGCCAGAAAATGGAGCTGTGGCTCCATTGAGCAAAAAAGCTAAGGGAAAACATCCCTTGCTCTGAGTTCAAAACCCTAGTATGTACACACACACACACACACGCATACACACACAGAGAGAGAGAGAAGAACCAGATATAATGCAGTAACAGAAAGAATGCAAAGAAAAAAATGAAAGCAACTTCCCAAAATAAATAAAAAATAAGCTTTTAGGTTGGTATCAGATACTTCTTTCATAGCCCAGGACTGTGGTTTCAAGTAAGTGATAGGGCACTTGCCTGGCAAGCACAAATCCCTGGGCTCAAAAGGAAGCTAGTTTTGTTTTTTAAATTTACATAGCCTGCTATTTCATGGAGAGGATTTCATATCCACTTGAGATTAGTTTCCTACCTCCATGTTGTTGAGCACCTTGAGGAAGGTAAAAGCCATTCCTCCACCAATAATCATCTCGTTCACTTTGTCCAACATATTATTGATCAGCTGGATCTTGTCCGCAACTTTAGCTCTAGAAGGGAAAGCAAGAATCATCAATAAAGGAATGATCAATAAGGGAGGTGAAAATGCACACAGCCTGAGTTTTTATATTAAGGCAGGGAAAACAGTAGCTCAAATGACAAAAGCCAACTGGTGGGCGGAACAGGGCGCAGGAGCAGGAGCCTGAAGGAAATCATAGTATTTCCCAGCGCCCCTTTCCCTTCCTGCCAGGTGACTGTCTCTCTCTTGATCAAAGACTCCAATTCCACCAGAGGAACCCTCCACATCTCTGGATTCCTCCTTTTGTCCTCTCAGGCCTAGGAATGATGATAGCTATTGCCAGGCCCAGATAAGTGCATAGTCCTAAACCCTGCCCTTGCCTCTGTGGATTATTCAGTTCTCCATGGTTATCCACACTGACTTTACTACTTATTTGACAATTAACCACCCAAAGTATAACCTAGTACCAAGCAAGCAGTACTTAAAAGCATGATCCAAATGTTGTTCTCCATACCCGCCCAAGATGGCCAGAAAGGGTCGCTCTGGGCTCTCCAAGGCCTTGGCAAAATAGTTCAGCTCTTTCTTCATCAAAAATCCACCAGCCTTCTGTGGCAGATTGACTCCCACCATGGAGCTAGGGGGAAAAAAAGAAACAAAGACATTCGAAATCTAGTCGTAGAAGCTACCAAGCTACCTATCACTTCAGCACTGAAGTGCTTTCAGTTCTGAGACACCAGAAGACTAGCTTTCCATCCTTACACTGAAATTTTTAAAAACTGAGGTACAAGATAAGGCTTTTAACTAAAAGTACAAGGTCAAGGGAAAGGAGTAGAAGGGAATGATGACTTAGGTAGAACTTAAAATATCCAATTAATAGTCTTCAGCAGGCCAAGAGCTGAATTATAATATGCAATCACCCAGTTCAAGAGAGCTTAAGAAGCTGGACCAGTGGCTCACACCTAGCTTCTCAGGAGGCTGAGATCTGAGGATTGTGGTTCAAAGCCAGCCTGGGCAGGAAAGTCTGTGAGACTCTTATCTCCAATTAACCACGGGAAGCCAGAAGTGGCGGCTGTGGCTCAAAGTGGTAGAACACTACCCTGAGCAATGAAACTCAAGGAAGTGCCCAGGACCTGGGCAGAGAGAGAGACAGAAAGACAGAGAGACAGAGGGAGAGAGAAAGAGAGCACTTAAGATTCTCTGCTGGGGGGCTGGGGATATATATAGCCTAGTGGCAAGAGTGCCTGCCTCGGATACACGAGGCCCTAGGTTCGATTCCCCAGCACCACATATACAGAAAACGGCCAGAAGCGGCGCTGTGGCTCAAGTGGTAGAGTGCTAGCCTTGAGCGGGAAGAAGCCAGGGACAGTGCTCAGGCCCTGAGTCCAAGGCCCAGGACTGGCCAAAAAAAAAAGATTCTCTGCTGGGAATATGGCCTAGTGGCAGGAGTGCTTGCCCCCTATACACAAAACGCTAGGTTCAATTCCCCACCACCACATATACAGAAAATGGCCAGAAGTGGTGCTGTGGCTCAAGTGGTAGAGTACTAGCCTTGAGCAAAAAGAAGCCAGGGACAGCGCTCAGGCTCTGAGTCCCAGCCCCAGGACTAGCAAAAAAAATAATAATAATAAGATTCTTATCTCATAACATTCCCAGAGGAATTCTATACAAAAATATCCAAAGTTAGAAAGAATACACAACAAGAACCACCAACGGTAACTCCATTTAGAGTTAGAAGGTAAAAGGACACAGAACAGTAAAGCAATCTCCAAAAAGCAAGCCACACATTGGGCTGATCAATGGAATAAGAAGACTGCTGTCAGCTCAGTGTGCCACGAGGCTCTCGATACCTGTGTGCTCGGTGAGCAGTGCCAAAAGCATCGTTGACATAGACATCGCCTAGTGTGGAGAGAGAAGCTCGGAAAGCTTCAATTTTGGCTGGTTCGGCTTTAATCTGCAAAGGGGAAAAAAAGGAAGAATAGAAAACCAACAAAGGAACTGTTCTTGCCCCCAAAAACAACTGTAAAGAAAAGAAAAACTATAAAAACCATTTCAGGCCATCAAAGTCCTCTGGACCATCTCAAGACCCTGAGTTGGTGGCATACCATCTTTTTTCACAACTAACAGCCTATTATTTCTCCCCAAAATATTCAAGGGTGGGTTTTTTTTTGTTATTTCTGCATGATTTTGCTGTCCCTCACCTTCCCTAAAAATTATAAACCTCTTCATGATAGTGAAAGCTAGTCACAGCCCATCCTGTAAGCTCCAATTCCCATTATCCTTCCCCCTCCTTATCCTGACTCAGTTTCTCAGGCCCTAACTTCAAGCCCCAGTACTGGCAAAAAAGAATCCCCAGGTCATGCCTATATCTTATTTATCCAAAATGCCTAGATGCTACTTTTTCATGAAGATACCCTTTCTTCCAGAGAACAGACTCTCTCCTTTGTTTTATACTATCAGGATTAGTGGCCAGCAGAACTATGACTTTTCTTTCCCAAAATCTAGACTGTTTAGTAAATTGCTGAACAGAATTCATATATGAAATTTCTCATCTCACTAAATTTGTGTCCCTTTCCTCTGGAATCAGATTTACTTTGTGATGTTTTCTCATAAATGCCCTATCTCAGGGTAAGCAGTTTTCTATCTATACTTTTTTTTTGGCAGTCCTGGGGCTTGAAGTCAGGGCCTGAGCACTGTCCCTGGCTTCTTTTTGTTCACTTTACCTCTTGAGCCACAGCACCACTTCTAGCTTTTTCTGCTTATGTGGTGCTGAGGAATCAAACCCAGGGCTTTATGCATGTTAGGCAAGTACTCTATTGCTAAGCCACATTGCCAGCCCGTAGGCTACTTTGTGATATATGTGTGAAATAATTCTTCAGCCATAAAAATTAAATTCTGCCAGCAGCAGCAAAGAAACAAGGCAATTTCCTGGAAGGGAATGCATCCAAGAAAACAAGGAATATACTCTTCCAGAAATAGAGGGGACAGGGAACCTGAAATATTGGAATTTGAGATAATAGCTCATGGTCCTTTAGGTTTCCCCAAAGGGGTTCTAAAGAAAAATAAGTCTCTATAGCAAGCAACTAAGCAAAGACACAGAAGCAGCAAACCTGGAAAGAGTCCTGGTGTACACAACAGTGCACATGGCCACTTTTGCCATTGTGCAATCCTGTCCTACTTTTCGTGCTGGTACTAGGGCTTGAATTCAGGGCCTAGGCACTGTTTCTTAGCTTTTTTGCTCAAGGCTGGTACTCTACCGCTTGAGCCACAGCTCTACTTTCTTATTTCTTTTAAGAAGGCAAAGGAGGCTACCACAAAACAAGGTTGTTCTCTAATGACCCAAGAAATCAAAAGTAAAAATGTTAAATAAGGACTGTGGAGCCCCCATAACCTCTATAGCATGGAAATTCATCAGTTAGTGTCGGCTAGAAGATACACATAGTATCAGGATAATTCTTTTTTTTTGCCAGTCATGGGCCTTGGACTCAGGGCCTGAGCACTGTCCCTGGCTTCTTCCCGCTCAAGGCTAGCACTCTGCCACCTGAGCCACAGCGCCCCTTCTGGCCATTTTCCATATATGTGGTGCTGGGGAATCGAACCGAGAGCTTCATGTGTAGGAGGCAAGCGCTCTAGCCACTAGGCCATATTCCCAGCCCCTCGGGATAATTCTTGAGAAGTTGCTCTTTCCTTGAAATTTCCCTATCTACCCAAACTGCAGATCACCACTCTTTAAGAATTTAGGAAAATAAGCATAAATGGGAAGTGCATGAAAATACTGCCACCGAAATTAGAACTCAGTTCTCACTTTTGATCTGTCAGTAACTACAACACAAGGTTTCTACTGCAAGATCAATATGTCATACTGAATAAAATAAATGCTCAGGTCCTCACTTAGTTTCTGTATTGAGACACTAAATGTGAGACGACTAAAGAGACTGGATTTATCATTTTCTGAATACATTTTGCCAGGGGCTGGGGATATGGCCTAGTGGCAAGAGTGCTTGCCCCATATACATGAAGCCCTGGGTTCAATTCCCCAGCACCACATATATGGAAAACGGCCAGAAGTGGCACTGTGGCTCAAGTGGTAGAATGCTAGCCTTGAGCAAAAAGAAGCCAGGGACAGTGCTCAGGCCCTGAATCCAAGCCCAGGACTGGCCAAACAAACAAACAAACAAACAAACAAAACCACATCTTGCCAGTTGCCACCTGCCATTTCTAAGCCATTAATCTGGTACAGCTTGGGTTGCACTTTAAAATGGCACCAAATTTTAGGTCAGCATTTGACTCCTTATACTGTAGCAGGATCAGGATCTGTGCTAAGAAAAGAAACTGAGAGCAGGCACTCCAAATGACATTAAGAAATGTCAGAAGTCAAAAGGGGACCAAGCCTCAGAGAATCTTATTCTCCTTCCTTTGAAGACCAGAGAGTGGCAAGTGCTAACAAGTACCTTTCAGCTTCCCTTCTAGCCAACAAATTCAAAATCATGTGCACAATGCCCTGCCCGTTTATCACTTAATAGCTGAATTCTGGTTTTCAAGTCATAGTTTCCTGTTTTGTGAATTGTTTAATGGCTGCCTTTGCTTTTGCATGACAATAGCGGAGCTGAAAAGATCCAAGAGACAGAAATCATTGCTAGGGACTAGATAATCACTCACAAAGCAGTAAGTATTTACCACCTGGCCCTGCTGATCTAACCTGAGTTATGCTATGAAGCCCAGCAAAAGAACCACCTGTGGCCAAAGGACTACCTTTCTGAAATGTAGTTTTCCTTTTTTTGGGGGGGGGGTCAGACATGGGACTAAAATGAACTCAGGGCCTGGATGCTGTCCCTGAGCCTCTTTGTGCTCAAGGATAGTGCTCTAGCACTTAAGCCACAGTGCTACTTCTAGCTGTTCCTGGGTAGTTTACTGGAGATAAGTCTCACAGACTTTTCTGCCCAGACTGGCTTTGAACTGTGATCCTCAGATCTCAGCCTCCTGAATAGCTAGGATCATAGACATGTACCATCAGTGCCCAACTATTAGTTTTCCTTTTTGTGGCACTTAGTTTAGTTATGACTTGAGAAAGATACCTACATCCTCATCTGAAAAAAATTGTAAAGGAAAAAGTTAAGTATGAGTCTCATCCTCTACTGTTCAAGCAGTCTCTCACAAATACAGGTCACAAATACAGGTCAAGCTGGGTGCTGGTGGCTCACACCTGTAATCCTGATTACTCAGGAGGCTGAGATCTGAGGATTGCAGTTCAAAACCAGCCCAGATGGGGAAATGTCCATGAGATTCTCATCCCCAATGAACCACCTGAAAACCAGAAGTGGAGCTGTACCTCGAAGTGGTAGAGTGCTAGCCTTTGAGGAAAAAAGCTCAGAGGACAGCACCCAGGCCCTGAATTCAAGCCCCACAACCAACAGTAACAACAACAACAACAAAAAAAAAAAAACAGGTGAAAAGCACAAAGGCTACCTTGTTCCCAGAAGCATCTTTTCCCTTCCCTTCTTCCTCTACATGAAAGCGGAGATTCTCTAGCAGGATGACAGACCCCGCTGCCGGGCTGGCACAGGCTTTCTCTACTTCTGGGCCCACACAGTCCTTCAGGAACAGAACATCCCTAGGGAAGCAAGAGATGGAGAGACGTGATCAGTCTGTCCAGGAACAGTCAACACCAGTACCAGCCTGAGCACCGCACCCCCACCACCCACAACAACCAGCAGCATCAGAGCCAACCACTTACTTGCCCAGCAGGGACTTGAGTTCAGCAGCAACTGGCTCTAACGAATACTTATCGGGCATGGGGACACCATCAGGCCGGCCCAGGTGGCTCATAAGGACAACTGACGTGGCTCCATTGTCCAAACAGAATTTGATGCTTGGGACAGCAGCCTTAATCCTGCAACCACAAAAAGAAAGCACAAGAAATAGTTATTCCTAGGATTGGAGAAGGGGTTGTTTTGCTCATGACTCCATGAAACAGAAAAGCCCATGTTCTTCTCCAAATTCCAGTTAATCTGTCACAACTCAAAGGTGAATGCATGATGCCACACCCTCTACCCAGCATAGTACACTGTGATGATGGATTTGTCCCTTAGGATGAAGAGTTGGCATAGCAAAACCAAAAGCTCCTCTCTATGGAAGGATATGCTTGAAGGGCTAGGGCCTCAGTTCTCTGTTGGAACAGGCTACTACACTGTTTCTAAATTATCTGTACAAGCTGGGTGCCGGTGGTTCACACTGGTAAATCCTAGCTACTCAGGAGGCTGAGATCTGAGAATCATGGTTCGAAGCCAGCCCAGACAGAAAAGTTCATGACTCTTACCTCCAGTAAACTATACCTGCTTCTCTCCAGAAGCAGGAAAGTTGCTAGACAGACAATACATACATGACCCTGGATATGTCTCTAAAGGAAACAAAATGAGCAGGCTAGCGATACCTGCACATCCAGGTTTACTCTGGCATTATATGTCATCGCCAAGACAGTGAATCTGCCTCAGTGCCCATCAATAGATGAATGGCTAAAGTATATGTGGCATACATAGAAAATGGTGTATTGCCGAGTCCTAAAGAATGAAGTCCTGTCATTTTCAGCATTAACACATGTAACCAGAGAAAACTGTCAGTGAAATTAGCCACACACAGTATCAGACATGTGATCAATGAATGCTGTATGGAGATACCAAACTGAATCCCACTAACATGTATTAACTAAATATAGATATTTCTTTAAAACCTGGGAGCTGTTGTTTTTCTGCGGCACTGAGGTTGAACTCAGGGCCTTGTGCTTCCTAGGCTGGTGTTCTACCACGGGAGCCATGCCTCCATACCTGTTCTTTTCTCTTTTTTTGCCAGTCCTGGGGCTTGAACTCAGGGCCTTAGCACTTTCCCTGGCTTCTTTTGCTCAAGGCTAGCACTCTACCACTTAAGCCACAGCACCATTCAGCCTTTTCTGTGTATGTGGTGCTGAGGAATCGAACCCAGGGCTGCATGCATGCCAGGCAAGCACTAAGCCACATTCCCAGCCCAAAAGGATGCACTTTCCCCCACTATGCTGGGGATCCAACCCAGGGTCCTGCAACACACTAAGTGCTCTGCCACTGAGCTACTCGCCCACCCTTAGCGCCTGCAAGAATTTTCAGGCCAAGCTGGCTTAAAATCTTGATCCTCAGCTGAGAATTGGTGGCTCATGCCCATAATCCCAGCTACTCAGGAGGCTGAGATCTGAGCATCATGGTTCAAAACCAGCCTGGGCAGGAAAGTCTGTGAGACTCTTAAACTCCAATTAACTAGAACAGTGGGCTCAGAGTGGTAGACCACTAGCCTTGAGCAGAAAAGTTCAGGGACATAGGTCAAGGCCCTGGGTTCAAGCCCCACAATCGACAATAAACAAATAAAATCTCAATCCTTACTATCTCATCCTCCTGAGTAGCTGGGATTACAGGCATGAGACACTGGTGCCTAGCAGGACAATGTTTTCACTGCCATTTTGAGACAGGGTCTCAATATAAAAGCCCAGGCCAGCTTCATAGCTGCAATCTCCTACCTCAGACTCCCAAATGCTGGGAATTACAGGCATATGCCACTATGCTCAGCTAGGAGGGCTATTTTTTTTAATTTATATTTTCTCAATAATTTAGAATGTTTAAATGCCTACATTCTAATTACAAAGAACAGATGGCGGGTTGGAAGGAAGCCAAAAATCATGTGGTTTATGTCACTACAGTTCTACAATATGAAAAGAAAATTACTTCAGTCCAAGTTTTTAAAGAACCTTACCTCTGGTTGTTTGTTATCTGGTTGTTCTTCATAGGAACATTGAAGTCCACCCTAAAAAAGAAGCAAAGTTTCTGATTCAGTTATGAGCAATTACCTTTCTTATCCCTCAAAGATTTGAAGTACTTTTTTGACTGAGTTAAGTAAACTAAAGCCCAAATTTCACCTTCAAAATAATCAGTGGTAGGGCTGGGGATATAGCCTAGTGGCAAGAGTGCCTGCCTCGGATACACGAGGCCCTAGGTTCGATTCCCCAGCACCACATATACAGAAAACGGCCAGAAGCGGCGCTGTGGCTCAAGTGGCAGAGTGCTAGCCTTGAGCGGGAAGAAGCCAGGGACAGTGCTCAGGCCCTGAGTCCAAGGCTCAGGACTGGCCAAAAATAAATAAATAAATAATCAGTGGCATTAAAAGTCAAGATCAGTCATGGGGAAAAGGGTAGACGCGTGGACTGGGGCTTTGTCCCATTTCTTTTTGACCTGAGAGGAGAAATATATGCTCATTTTGTGGTTAACTAGTCATCTCATTTTTGTGCCCTTTTAAGAATGTATCTTATGGGCTGGGGATATAGCCTAGTGGCAAGAGTGCCTGCCTCGGATCCACGAGGCCCTAGGTTCGATTCCCCAGCACCACATATACAGAAAACGGCCAGAAGCGGCGCTGTGGCTCAAGTGGCAGAGTGCTAGCCTTGAGCGGGGAAGAAGCCAGGGGACAGTGCTCAGGCCCTGAGTCCAAGGCCCAGGACTGGCCAAAAAAAAAAAAAAAAAAAAAAAAGATTGTATCTTATACTTTACAATCTTCAGCATAAGAATTAGCCCTGAAGACCTGGGAAGTCAATACCAATTCCACCTAAACATCCTTCTTATTACTCTGGCCTGATTAGTAGCTCAGAAGCAGCCCAAGGCAGGAAGGAAATAATAAGGAATGTATTGAGATTCTGATGAGACTACTATTTCTTTTTTTTTAATTTAATTTATTTATTAATTGAACACAAATTTTTTGACAAGGTGTTGTGCACAAAGGGTACAGTTGAGACTACTATTTCTGAATCCTTGAGAAATTAACATCACTCCAAAGGGAAAAACATTATTTAGAAAAGTACAACACATGAAAATCTTCAGTCTTTTGGGGAGAATGCCTGAGGTTAAGGCTAGGAAGAAATCCCAAGCCCACATAGCAAGCTTACACATTATCCGTCAAGCAATATAAAGACAGCCTCTTTCAGAAAGCCAGAAGGAGAGGGTAAGAGCAAGAGGGTAAGAGCGAGGCCCTGCCCACATGATAAACAGGCAATCAGAAAGGATGTGACCAAACTGATACTGCAGGCAGAATTCCCCTTCTTACTTCAGATTACTGCTTTATCATCCTTAAGAACCTATTTAACAACTTGTGTGGTAGCTCATTTTTTTATGTTATGCCTGCCAAGATCTTTTTTTTGAGTGTCTCACTCTGTAACCCAGACTGGCCTCAAACTCACCATCTTCTTGCCTCAGCCTCCAAGCCATTAGAGGCATGCACCATCACACCCAGCTGAAGATCATATTTAAGTGACTTTTTTTCTCATCTGTAGAGTGAGGATGCTAATATCTACCTTGTAGTTATTAAGAGAAATTAAGGTAGCAATTTGTAGTGTTTAAAATAGCCATAAATGTGCTCATGATTATATGTTAATGCTTCACATTGTAATTGATTTTTGAAAGATTAACCATTACGAAAAGCTAGTGCTAACTCACTAAAAGACTACAGGAACAGATGACCTAGTCAAAGATAACAGAAAGCTCCTGTCCTCTTTGGTCATCATTCCCAAACTCTGCTGTCACTACCCTTTCCTCTCTGTAGCTGAGACAGCTGGCAGATCATTACAAACGTAAAATTACCATGAATCTATACACTCTATACACCCTAGGCCTGAACACCAATCTGACTAGCCTTCCCAACAGTGAACTAAGGGAAATAATTCTACAGTCAAAATATTTTTTAAAGTATTCAAAATTAAAGTTACTTTGCCTCTGAACAAAGAAATATGCTCTGCCTGGCACCAACGACTCACATCTTTAATACTGGCTACCCAGGAGGCTGAGATCTGGAGGATCAAGATCTCAGGCCAGTGTAGGCTGAAATGTGCTGGCAAGATTCCATGTCCAAAATCACTAGCAAAAAAATACATCTGACTCCTCAGTCAGGCAAGTACAAGGTCCTGAGTTCAAACCCAAGCACCACTGAAGGAAGGAGGGAAGGAGGGAGGGGACAGAAGGAAGGAAGGAAGGAAGGAAGGAAGGAAGGAAGGAAGGAAGGAAGGAAGGAAGGAAGGCACTCTTACTTGGTTTCGGGCCATCTGATACTGATTCTAAGCATCTTTAAATATCTTGAACTACACCCTTGCCAGAGTTAGGGTGCATACCAAAGGGTATCCCATTACCAAGGGTTATTTTCTCCCATGCAGCCTCCCTGCAAACAAGAAGGGCTAGTGGCAGGAAGAGTGAGCACCTGCCACCTCCTGCAGCGCTGCTCTTTAGCCCTAGAACCTTACAGGAAGGCATGGCTTTGAGTAGAAATCTGTCTCACCTACCCAAGCTGCCATGGCACCTGCTTACTGATGAAAACCGCCTGCGCCCTACAGAAAAACTTTCCTCACATCGCCCCTCCAAGACTGCTTTGTGCTTACCCTGACTCCCAACACAGGAATTGCTTTTGCCACAATGCTTTCTAGTTGCCCCATTTCACATCAATTTCTGTTGGTCAGAAGATGGTGGTTCAAAGCCAGCTCAGGAAGGAAAATCAAATTCTTATCTCAAATTAACCACCAAAAGCCATAGTGAAGCTGTTACTCAAGTGGTAGTGTGTCATCCTTGAGTGTAAAAGCTAAGAGACAGTGCCCAGGCCCTGAATTCAAGCCCCAGGACGAGCACCAAAAACAATTTAGTTGGAATACCAAGTCTTCAATACTTCAAATATTAAGACTCCAGACCTAGTTCCACTGCTTCCCTGCCTGAGGCTGGAACTGCTAGTGGGTTTTTTTTCCTATTTCTTTCCACCCCATCAAGACTGTTGCTTAACAAGTTCCAACAAGTCAGAGAAAACCAGTAAGGCTTAAAAAAAAACAAAGGAACAAGGAAAAAGGAAGTAATTTACAAGCAAGCAAAGGATGACTGGCAACCTATGAGAGAAAAGAAAGGAAACTTACTCAAAAGGATCATAAATTCAACTGGAGTCCTAGAATTCTGAAGTGGAACGAATTAACCAATCGTGTGTGCACATGCGCACACTGTGCCAGCCATACAGCTCCACTTCCAGCATTTTGATGGTAGATTTGCAATAAGAATCCTCACCTTTCAACCCCCAGAGTAGCTAGGATTACAGGAGTGAGCCACTGGCACCTAGCTGCTCCATTCGCGGGTTTCTGGCTAAAATTCCACCAACAAAGCAGTCAATCTCCCTTGGTAATTTAAGCCAGGGAACCAGACAAATAAGTTAATATCAGAGTCCCCCCCCCCCTTTATAGGACAGAGGTGGCAAGTCAAACAGCTACTGCTCAAGAGGCCCCATTGCTGAAACACTGCCAACAGCCACAGCCACAGCCACAAAAAGGCCCTGAAACAAAAAGCATCTGAGCTTCCTGGGTTCCTCTAAAAAAGTATATCTACAACATAGCTCTCTGTTAAAGGAAGGTACGTTAATAATCAGGGAACTATGTAAGTTTTTGCCCTCAGTTTAAAGAATTACAATTTATTACAGATGGAGACTACAATGAAGAACTATGGATTATAACCTTCACCAGAGAAAAGGTCTATTTCAACCTGTCCTTGTCCTTCATGGCCAAGTATCTAGAAGAATGGATTTTTTTGTCAGAGACCCAAATTTTAGTCCTAGCTCTGCCACAAACTTGCTAGTTCAATAACCTTACACGGAAGGTCATTTTCCATCAGCAAAACAGGAGTAGCCAATCATTTCAAGCCTCAAGGTTAATCTGTGCTAAATGAAACTTTATTAAGTACCCAAGGAGAAAAAGATAAACTCCTCCAGCCCCACCCCAACTAGCTGCAGTTAATTCCCCCAGCTAGTTTCCGTGCACGAAAGAGCTATAGCCCTAGTGTGCAATTATAGGAATCTGACCAGCATACTGAAAAGGTCAGCCCTGAGAAGAATGCAGAGAGGAAATAATTTCCAATGTAAAGCTAACTGCAGGCCAGCACCCACATGTCCTGATGTTCACAGTTTTTTATCTATTCCTTTAGGATGGTATGAGAGCCAGAAGGAACCCTTATCTAATAGATACTTGGGGATCTAATAGTAAGATACTTGGGATCCATACCTTGTCCAGATTACAAGGTCCTAAAAGGGAGAAGGGGCTAGATGACACCACACACTGGCCCATCCATTAGCCAGTTTCAAAAAAAAAAGGTCATGATTGCCCAAAGCCATTCAAAAATACCATCCTTAGCCACGTGGGGGTGGGCTGATGCCTATTATCCTAGCTACTCAGAAGGCTGATATCTGAAGGTCGTGGTACAGCCTGGGCAGTAAAGGCCATGAAAATCTTGTCCATTTAATCACCAAAAAGCCAGAAGTGGAGCTGTGGCTCAAGTAACCTTGAGCTGTGGCACTAACCTTGAGGGGGGGGGGACTCAGGGACAGTGCCCAGGCCCTGAGTTCAAGCCCCAGGACCAGCACTTTAAAAAAAATTAAAAATTCATCCTTGTATCCAATGAAGTTTAAACGGGAAGGTAGTTACTCATCATCCTTCACTTTTGAGTATATTTAGACAAAATATACTACACATTTCAAAAAGGATAAGTGTAAAATTTTCCATACATCATCCTAGATAAGGTAGAAGCCAATCTTAGAAACAGCCAGGGATCCACATGGGCAGAGCAAGGGTCAGCCACTCCACAAGGGCATGGGGTCTTTGTAACTTCTAATATCCGGCTCCTCTAGCCACATGTGGGGGTGAAACTGCATGGACAGCTAGTAAGAGCAGCCACACCCAGCGCAACCATTACCGGGCATGTGTCACAATCGTGATGCAAACCTCATGGCCCAGAGTCCAAAGCCACAGAAGGGTAGGTAGAGCAGGCCTGTTACATAAGATGTACAGAGCCTCATCCGGTGGGCCTCTCCACTCACTCCCAATTGCTTAGGGGTTACTCCTTAACATATGAAGCAGCATCCTCTGAGAAACGGACCTTTGAAATGTGGGCGGTTTCTCGTTTATCTGGAATGGTGTAGGGAGGAAGGGTGGGGGAAGGGAAATTACCCAAGTGACCTTTCAAGGTCTCTTCCTTTGGGCCTAGGGATTTGCAGAATCAGCATTAGATCCCACCTCGCCGATCGGGAGCTGGAGGTGATATAACTACACTTCAGAAATAAGAAAGGGTGCAAAACAGATCCCAGCAATCTGGGCTTTCAGCAGAATCCACTACCAAAAGCCGCTATCTGAGCTTAGAGAAAAAGCGCTTGGGAATCATCAAACCCAAGCGCAGCTTCGGCCTGTAAGCCTGGGATCCTCAGAAACCAGCTGAAAGGCAAAAGCAACTTTGGGAAGTCAGGAAAGCAAATCGGTGGGGCCACAGAGCCTGTGGCTGAGCCCCGAGGACGTGCAGGGATACGAACAGAATTACCTCATCACGACCCGTTTTCCCTTCACGTCCAGCTTGTCCAGAGTCAGCTTGTTAGAAAGCGACATTTTGGCAATATTGCGAGGGTGAGACAGGCCGAGAACTGAGACAGAAGCGGAAACTGCAGCCGAGGAGCACAGAGGACGCGTGCCGAATGTCGAGCACAGCGCGGGCAATGAAAGAGCACGCTCCGCCTCCCACGCGAGGCCCCGCCTCCTGCCCCTCCCCTTCCCGGCTGCCACTTTGAGCGTGCCGAGAAGGACAGCGGCTATTGGCGGTCACGCACAATGACCTGAGCGCTGCCATTGCTTCTAGAAGCTGTCTATCTTGGAGGGAATGGTAGGACGTGCGGTTTCCCAATGTCACGTTCCGCACGCTGCTCGCCGCGGGGAACCTTCCTGACGAAGGGCGGGGCGGGAGGCCACGCCTTGGGATTCGCAGGTGGGGCGGAAGGGAAGTAGGCGGTGCCGCGGAACGGAGGTGGGGGGTCGGCCGCGGCGAGCCCGGAAATCCGCTTCCGAGGGGCAGCTTCTTCGTGCTCGTGGCTTTTGGAAAAGCGCCACCCCCACCCCGTGAAATTCCCGGCCGCCCTTCCAGAATCGTGGCAAGTGCCACCTCCCTTTTGGAAACCTCTGGTTTCCTGACTCCTAAAATGCAATTCTGTACGTAAGGCCTCAATAATCTAGACCTGCTAAATGGAAAAAAAAGCCTACGTTATCCTAACTCTTCCCTTCCAATAATAAACTGCAGCACAGCCGGGCGCCACTGACTCACGTCTGTAATCCTAGCTACTCTGGACTCTGAGATCTAAGGATAATGGTTCAAAGCCAGCCCAGACAGGAAAGTCCATGACAGCCTTATCTCCAGTTAAGCACCAAAAAATCCAGAAGTGGAGCTGTGGCTCAAGTGGTAGAGCACTATTTTTTTATCAAAAAAGAAAGAAAAAGATTTTTTTTAAAGGTGCAACATAATTGCTTTGGTTACGATATTAATCCTAGTGGCAAACATATACTGGTTTTCATATAATAACTAATTTAATGCCCGAAAAACTATACAACCAGACATCATGCATGGAAATCCTAGCTATTCAGGACGCTGAGATCTGAAGGAACGTTGTTCAAAGCCAACCCAGGCAGAAAAATTAGATAGGCTCCATATTCAACTGTGGGCACAAACTCTGAGATAGGTGCACTCATCCTTATTTTGCTGATGAGGTAACTGATAGACAAAAAGTTGTGATGACTTGCCTCGAAATCATAGTTTCAAGTCTAACTATTGACATAAGCCCAGACCCTTAACTACTATATTACAGATGCCAACACTAAAGAAATATCTACATGGTGTCATGCGTGCCTCCAAAAATAGCCCAAATGGGGCTGGGGATATGGCCTAGTGGCAAGAGTGCTTGCCTCGTATACATGAGGCCCTGGGTTCAATTCCCCAGCACCACATATACAGAAAACGGCCAGAAGTGGCGCTGTGGCTCAAGTGGCAGAGTGCTAGCCTTGAGCAAAAAGAAGCCAGGGACAGTGCTCAGGCCCTGAGTCCAAGCCCCAGGACTGGCCAAAAAAAAAAAAAAATAGCCCAAATGAAATCACTTTGACTTTGAAAAAATGTTTCCTAGGTATGTCACTGCAGGTGAGCAGCTCCATGGCAGAATCTCTAGTACAACAAAAAATGGAGCCTTAGAATTCTGGATCATTTGACCAGGAAGCCATCCATGATTCTCCAAAGTAACGTTGGTCTTTTCTAAATTCTTGAACACTTTTTTCCCTTTCATGGAAAATCTATAGAGTAGATTCCTAGTACAGAAGAGGAAGAGAGAAAAGAAACTATTTATTGTAGGCCTGCTTTGTGTACAATACAGGTCTTTCCCACAGAGCTCATCTGGTATTGCATTTATGATTGCACCTCAGGTCCTTCATTAGGAGCCAGATCTGTGACTAATTATCTGTAGAGCTCCTCAGAGGCCTGGCCAAGCTGTGATTTTGGTGCAAAGGACTTTGGAGATTCGGTGACACATCTGGATCTGTGTGTGGTAAGGTAAGTAGGGTAGGGTCTCAGTCCTTTGATCACATGACCCAGTAAATCATGACTGAACAATGTAATAAAATGGAGTGGAAGAGATTTATTGGATAGTAAATAAATGAATCCATATATTGAATTACAGAAAAAACAAACCTGGAGCCTAATTCTGTACCCCTTGATGTGGACCATACCCAGTGACTTATTTTTTTATTAGTAGAATTTGGTAAGCCAGAGGGTATAACTCTGGTATTATGCTTTCCTAGCATGCAGGAAGCCATCAGTTTCCATCTCGAGCACCACAAAAAGAAAACAAAATGTGGTAAAAATAACTACAGATGACTAGCAAGATTAGGCCAAAAAGGTGTTATGAATTCTTCCTTGCTTATTGTTTATCTCTGTCTGTCTCTGTCCATCTGTCTCTGTCTGTCTGCCTCTGTCTACATTTGTCTTGTGTCTGCCCCTGTGTCTGTTTGTCTGAGCCTGTCTTCTCTGTGTCTGTTTGTCACTCTCTATCTTTCTCTGTGTGTATGTTTCTCATGCTTGTGCAACACACATGCATGCATGCATGCACACACATCTTTCACTGGGGACTACACACACACACACACACACACACACACACACACCTTCCACTCTGAGGACTGCAACTTTCATGGCCTGGGGAAATTCAGTCTTATAGAGGGTGAGGAACTGGGGCTCTTCATATTAATTCAACCTGGTAAAGACCTGAGGCCTCCTATCAATGACCAGCAAAGAACTGAAACCTCCTGCTATCAGCTATGTGAATGAGTCGTCTTACAAATAGATTTTCTCAACTGGGTGCTGGTGGCTTACACCTGTCATCCTAGCTACTCAGGAGGCTGAAATCTGAGTATTGCAGTTCAAAGCCAGCCTCTTATCTCCAATAAACTACTCATGAGCTGGCAATGTGGCTTAGTGGTAGAGTGCTTGCCTAATATGAATGAAGCCCTGGGTTTGATTCCTCAGTACCACATAAACAGAAAAAGCTGGAAGTAGAGCTTTGGCTGAAGTGGTGGAGTACTAGCCTTAAGCAAAAAGGAATCTCAGAAACAGTGCCCAGGCCCTGAGTTCAATCCCCAAGACTGGCTAAATAAATAAATAAATACTCAAAAAAAGAGCTGGAAGTGGAGCTGTGGCTCAGGTAGTAGAGTGCTACTTTTGAGGGGAAAAAAAAAAAAAAAAAAAAACAACCTCAAGGATAGCACCCAGGCCCTAAGTTCAAGCAAAAGAAATCGATTCTCTGACCTTAGTTAAGCTTTCAGATGCCTGAAAGTAGCCCCTTATCAGCATACTAACTACAACTTTATAAGACATCTTAAGCAAAAATTGTAAGGTCTGCCCCGGGAGAGCTACATGCAGATGCCCTCGACATGCTTAATTCTCCACCCATTACCTGGGTCCGGCACACCTAGAGGAATTACCGCCCCCTTCCTTGAGGTCATATCCCAATCCACCTGGCCACACCTCCCTGCCCCTGCCCTAGATAAGGCAGGGCGGGGCGGGGTCGCCCCTTCTCTTGGCCATGCATTGTCTCCTCCGCTGGCCAGCAGTTGGGTAATAAACTTTTCTTTCCTGCCTGAATACCACGTGGCATTCTCCTTTATCTGCTACCTACTTTAATAACTTACAAAAATGACCAAGTTTAGCTGCTCCCAAATTCCTGACCCACTGAAAATGTGAAATGATGAATGTTTGTTGTTTGAAGGCACTAAATTTGAGGTGTTTCGTTACATAGCAATTGGTAGTCATTTATTAATGAATGATTTTACCTCCACAAGAGTAAATATCAGCTGGTTATTGCTGAATCATGCCTGTAATCATGCCTGTAGCTAGTTAAGAGGCTGAGATCTGAGGATTGAGGTTCACAGCCAGTCCACAGGAAAGTGTGTGAGACTGTCTACAATTAACCAGCAAAAAAAAAAAAAAAAACCACCCAAAAACCTGGATTGGAAATAGGACTCAAGGTAGAGCACAAACTATAAGCAAAAAGCTGAGAGAATGTGTGGCCTGGAGTTAAACCCCTAGTACTGGCACAGGGTGGGGAAAAAAATCACTCAAACAGAACAAATCTGGGTCCTTGATGACATCAGTGACTGCTACATGAACCAACCACATCACTGTTCTAATTTTTTGTCATGTGAGATTAATATACCTATAATATAACCCATGTTCCACAGAATAACTGTTGTTTGTAGCTGAAAACGTTCTTGCTACACTGTTGAAGGGATTGAAGCAAAGGTGGTATGATCAAGTTTACATTTTAAAAAATTAATTAGTGTATCACTTTGACAATAAATAAGAAAAAAAGATCATGCAAATAAAAAAATTAATTGGTGCTCGCTTCAACAGCACATGTACTAAAATTGGAACGATACAGAGAAGATTAGCATGCCCTCTGCACAAGGACACACAAATTTGTGAAGCATTCCATATTTTGTAAAAAAAAAAAATGAATTCATGTGTTTTTTTAATTTATCCTCTCATATTTTTTTAATTTATCCTCTCACATTTTTATGGTTTTTTTTTTTTTTTTTTTTTTTTGGCCAGTCCTGGGCCTTGGACTCGGGGCCTGAGCACTGTCCCTGGCTTCTTCCCGCTCAAGGCTAGCACTCTGCCACTTGAGCCACAGCACTGCTTCTGGCCGTTTTTCTGTATATGTGGTGCTGGGGAATCGAACCTAGGGCCTCGTGTATCCGAGGCAGGCACTCTTGCCACTAGGCTATATCCCCAGCCCTATGGGTTTTTTTTTAAATGAAAGTCTCACTATGTAGCCCAAGCTGGCCTAGAACTCGTTATGTATCCTAAACTGGCATCAAACTCACAATCTTCCTGTCTCAGCTTCCTGAATTGTCTGGTTGCAGATAGACACCACCATGCTTGGTTGAAAATTCAGGAGTGGAGTCTCACCTCTGCTAATCTTGGACTCCATAATCAGAACTAGTCCTCTCACTGAGAAATGGTAGACTGGACACTGTAGTCCCTTGGTACATCACCTTTATAATAACAATAAAGTAAATTTATTTTATTTTATTTTTATTCATTTTTTTTTTGGCCAATCCTGGGCCTTGGACTCAGGGCCTGCACTGTCCCTGGCTTCTACCCGCTCAAGGCTAGCACTCTGCCACCTGAGCCACAGCGCCCCTTCTGGCCGTTTTCCATATATGTGGTGCTGGGGAATCAAACCGAGAGCTTCATGTGTAGGAGGCAAGCACTCTTGCCACTAGGCCATATTCCCAGCCCAGTAAATTAATTTTAAAAAGAGAAAACCTGGATAGAATTTTAAAAGCCTCCATTTGAGGTATTGGAGAACTATCAAGGACATTAAAACATCATGAGGCCATGATTTTTTTTTAAAAATTTATTTTATTATAAAGGTGATCTACAGAGGGGTTACACTTAACATAAATCAAGTACAGAATACTCTTTTTGTCAGCCATGGGGCTTGAATTTAGGGCCTAGACACTGTCCCTGAGCTTTTTAGCTCAAGGCTAGCATTCTACCACTTTGAGCCAGAGTAACACTTCCGGTTTTCTGGGAGTTAACTGGAGATAAGAGTGTCACAGACTTTCTCGCCCAGGTTGACTTTGAACCGTGATCCTCATATCTCAGTCTGCTGAGTAGCTAGGATTACAGGCATAAGCCATTGGCACCCAACAAGAGTACATTTCTTTTTGGACAATGTTCCCCTTCCCTCACTTGCTCCCAGATTTTCCCTCCCATCTCCACCCACAATTTGTATAGTGCATTTTCAACATAGTGTCTAGTGAGTACCACTACTGCATTTGTTCACCGTTTGTCCCTCCATTTCTGCACCCCCTTACCCTCCCAAAGACAGATAAATGAACAAACAAGACCAAAAAAAAAAGAAAATGAAAAACAGCTGCAAAGAGAAGCCTCGTTGTTTCCATTTCTAGGAGTTAATTTTGCTAAATATTATTTTGTATGATCAGAGGCACATAGGCATTGCACCTGTGTGCTCTTCTAAGAATATCCTTATTTAGTCTCACTCTGTGTGAATGCCTAGAGTATGAGGGCAAGATTTAAGAAGAAAACAAGTGTGCATTCGAGGTTACTGATCCTGTAAGGATCCTGCTAATTCCAGAAGAGACGATTAAAAAGCTGAGAAGATGAGCATAGCTTATGGTTAGATTCACAGGACTTCAGGACCCACCAAGGAGAAGGGACACTGATAAACACCACAAGCTTTAGGTAGCCATCTGCAAGCAATAGCTTAGGAATAAAGTAGATCGGACATTAGTCAGCCCTCCTGAAGACTGAAGTCCAGCTTGCCACTTCAGTCTGTGATTGAAGAAAGTCATCTGAAATTTCTGATACCCCTCACCATTACCAAGAGTAGTAAAATACCAACAGTGGGAGATTTTTCTCTCCATTAATATAGCAGTATTTATGCTCAAACTGGATCATTCAATGGCAAAGATGGAATCCAAAGATGGAAGCCTAAGGTCAGGCCTAGTCAAGCAGAGGACACAGTAGAGCAGAATAAAGTTGTGGCCAAATGAGAGGATCTGTCCATTGCAGTTCTCTGAAGACTTGAATCAGGCTGGAATTTCCTCTTCTAAAGTAGTGCTCTCGTATGGCTGTTAGAAAGAGGTATCAATTTCTTACCACGTGATCTTCTACATGAGGCTGTGTGAATATTCATGATACGACAGTTGAATTCCCTCAGAATCAATGGTTCAAGTGACAGAACAAGGAGGAAACCACCATACCTTTTATGACTAGTTTTCAGATGTCACATATTGTAATTGCAGCTGTATTCTATTCATTAAAGGTGGATTTTACATCCCCCATGTGTATAGGGGGGGTGCTAGTACTAGGTCTTGAATTCAGGGCCTGGGCACTGTCCCTGAGCTTTATATGCAAAGCTAACTCTCTGACACTTGAGCTACAGCTCTACTTCCAACTTTTTGGTGGTTAATTGGAGATAAGAGTCTCACAGACTTTCCTGCCTGGGCTGGCTTTGAACCATAATACTCACATCTCAGCCTCCTGAGTAGCTAAGATTACAAGTGTGAGCCACCAGTGCCTGGCTAGGTTTTACCTCCTGAGTACTGGGATTGCCAATGTACAACACTACACCTAGATCACTTACATTTTTATACTAATACAGGACATGTATTTTATAGAATCTTCCCTTATTGAATTGTAGGATCATATTCTACCTTAGTTTTTTGGGACGAATATGTGTAACTAATATATCCTTTTCAGTGAAGTCATATTAGGAAATACATTCCATTGGTTGTTTCACTACCACAGTGTTACACTTCTTCCATTTACTGTAATCAAAAGTCATTTGCAGGACATCCATGTTTATCACTGCACAATTCACAATAGCCAAAATATGGAAACAACCCAGGTGTACCACTACAGATGAATGGATCCAAAAAATGTGGTACATGTACACAATGGAATACTGCATAGCAATTAGAACTGATAAAATAATGGCATTCACAGGGAAATGGTCAGATCTTGAACAAATAATGTTGAGTGAGAGAGACAAGCTTATAACACAGAGAACAAAGGCACATAGTCTCCCTGATATGTGGTTGTTAGGGCGGGAGAGGGGAGATCAGTACAGACCATGTCTGTAAAACAACAAACTTCTTTTCAAATGGTATTTCCACATGTTTTGGTCAGCGAGTTTACATTATGTCTCTAAAACCAAACCATTACTGAATAAGCATAAATAGGTCTAGGACAGACCTATCAGAGGTTCACAAGAGCTCAACAACTACATACATATGATTATATAGGATGAAGCTAAGCAAGATGAACTCCAAGAGATGGAAACAGGAGGATTTTATTGTTGTCGTTAGGTCTTACATACTAGGTGAATTTCCTGTGGTGTACCCCAGGTGGTTACTGTATATGATTTTGGTACAATGGATATTGTATATATGCTTATTTGAACTAGGGAAGAGAAAGAACAATGAGGGAGGGAATAGCAAATATGATAAGAAATGAATTCACTGCCTTACTATGTAACTGTACCCCCTCTGTACATCACCTTGTCAATAAAATTTAATTTAAAAAGTCATTTGCAGAAAGACATTGTGAATCTATATAAATATCCTATCCCCTCTCCCCCATCATTAGTGTATCCTGGTGGTAGTAGCAATTGCATGAATTTATATATGCGTGGTGTATTTTTTTTTTGCCAGTCCTGGGGCTTGGACTCAGGGCCTGAGCACTGTCCCTGGCTTCTTTTTGCTCAAGGCTAGCACTCTACCACTTGAGCTACAGCGCCACTTCTGGCTGTTTTCTGTATATGTGGTGCTGGGGAATTGAACCCAGGGCTTCATGTATATAAGGCAAGCACTCTTGCCACTAGGCCATATTCCCAGCCCCATGAATTTATATATGTTTTAAAACTCATAAAACTTAAGCAGGGCACCAGTGGCTCATGCCTGTAATCCTAGCAGCTCAGGAGACTGAGATGTGATGGTCACAGCTCAAAGCCAGCCTAGGCAGAGCAATTTGGGATACTCTCATATCCAATTAACCACCAAAATGCTAGAAGTAGAGCTGTGATTCAAGTGGTAGAGCACTAACTTTGAGAAGACAGAAGAAAAGCTCAGGGGTAGTCCCCAGACCCTGAATTCTAGCCCCAGTACACACACACACACACACACACACACACACACACACACACACACCTTGTAAAAATTTCCACCAACTAAATAAATTAGGGGAAAAGGGCTCTAATAGGCTAGTATTGCATGACTCAAAACATATCTACCTTCTGGATGCACTCCAAGGTTGTAAACTCTGCTCTTTAGTTTGTAGTACCCATATTAAACTACAGTGTCTTAAAATAATCTCACGTGTTGGAAGTCAGGATAGTGGTTTCCTTTGAGGAGGAGAGATAGACATTGACTGAAAACACATATAAGGACTTCTACAATGCTGGTAATTTCCTGTTTCTTATTCAGGTAGTCTAGGGTAACTAGCTGTCTGCTTTATCCAGGGCCAAAGGGTTTTCTTTTTTCTTTTTTCTTTTTTTTTTTTTTTGCCATTCCTGGGGTTTGAACTCAGGGCCTGAGCACTGTCCCTGGCTTCTTTTTGCTCAAGGTTAGCACTTTACCTCTTGAGCCACAGTGCCTCTTCTGGCTTTTTCTGTGTATGTCGTGCTAAGGAATCCAACCCAGGGCTTCGTGCATGCTAGGCAAGCTCTCTATCACTAAGCCACATTTCCAGCCCCCAAAGTGTTTTCTAGGATATAAAACTTCATGTATATGAGGCAAGTACTCTATCAATAGGCAATTTAGTGCTCTGTTATAGTTTGCCTCTTAAGTGTCCCCCCCAAAGCCTATGTGGTAAAGGTTGAATCTCCAGCATGGTGCTATGGGTAGGTAGTGGAACCTTTAAGAGTTGGAGGGAAGTGGAAGCTCTTCAGGTCATTGGAGGTATATCTTCCATTGGAATAGTATCAGGGCTGGGAATATGGCCTAGTGGTAAAGTGCTCACCTCGTATACATGAAGCCCTGGGTTCGATTCCTGAGCACCACATATACAGAAAAGGCCAGAAGTGGTGCTGTGGCTCAAATGGCAGAGTGCTAGCCTTGAGCAAAAAGAAGCCAGGGACAGTGCTCGGGCCCTGAATCCAAGCCCCAGGACTGGCAAATAAAAACCCCCAATGGGATAGTAGGATTCTGAGCCCTTCTTTCTCACCTCCAGTTCTGGCCATGGGGCGAATGATTTTTCTCAACACAGGCAACAGGGCCAAGCAGTTATGCACTGAAACATCCAAACTGTAAGCAAAAATAAACCTTTTTGAGTTCTTTTGCTTGTTTGTTTCTTTCTTTGATTTGTGTGTATGTTGGGGGGGGGGTCCTGAGGCTTGAGCTGGACACTGACCTGGACACTGTCCCTGAGCTTTTATACTTATGGCTTGCACTCTACCACTTGACAAAAGCTCCACTTCCAGCTTTTGCTATTGGGATAAGGGTTCACAGACTTTCCTGCCCTGGCTGGCTTGCAACCGAGACTGTATTATGGGAAGAATTGGGGTAGATTATACAGTCAACATGAATCAACCCCCCTCACCTACAGAAGCTTTGACACGATAAAGGTTCACTGAGTCATGCACTGGGGCTCAGGCCTGTAATCTTTGCTATTCAGGAGGCTGAGATCTGAGGAGAGGAGTTAGAAGCTAGCCAGGCAGGAAAATCTTTTATCTCCAATTACCTACCAAAAAGTAGAGCTGTGACTTAAGTGGAAAAACCAACTTGAAGCAAAAATTCTAAGATACAGCACCTAGGTCCTGAGTTCAATCCTCAGTACTAGCACACACAGAAAAGCATTAGAGAGCTATTCAATGACTATGACACACAATAAATTTAGATTTAATAAATTCAGAAAGTGAAAAGATCAAGGATATAGAACCATTTTCTATATTATGATCACGTGCTTCCAAACTAAGAGTTTTTATATTATAACCCAAAGAGGAGAATGAAGAAGACATAAGCCAGATTACTGGTGGCTCACACTTGTCATCCTAGCAACCCAGGAAGCTGAGATTTTAGGATCATGGTTCCAAGCCATCCCAAACAGAAAAATTCTTTATAGTCATATTTCTAGTCAACACCAAAAAGTTGGAAGTAGAGGTGTAGCTCAAGTGATAGAACACCAGCCCTCAGCAGAAAGGGCTAAGTGAAAGCACTAGGCCTTTAGTTTAAGCCCCAATGCTAGCACGCACACACACAGAGAAATTATCATTTTATTTTTAATATTTTCATTACCAATATGAATAAAACCTAGAAACATGTTCATGTTAGGCAAGCACTCCACCAGTCAGCTACATCCCCAGCCCTTGGCTTGTGAAACTGTCCTAGTATGCATGCATTGTTCTCTTTTTTGTGTGACACTAGAATTTGAATTCACACCCTTGAGCTTGCTAGGCAGGCACTTTACCACTGAGTCATGCCTCCAGCCTTAAGGGTCTCATTATGTAGACCAGGATGACCTGGTTAGTTTCTAATAAAACTCTCTTCCAGACACTGGTATCTCACACCTGTATTCCTAGCTCCTTAGGAGGCTGAGATTTGAGGATCACAGTTCAAAGCCAGCCAGGGGAAGGAAAGTCTGTGAGACTCTGCAGCTTGAACTCTGGGCCTGGGTGCTGTCCCTGAGCTCTTCAGCTCAAGGTTAGTGCTCTACCACTTGAGCCACAGCACCACTTCTGGTTTTCTGGTGGTTAATTGGAGATAAGAGTCTCATGGACTTTCTTGCCTGGGCTGGCTTTGAACTGTGATCCTCAGATCTCAGCCTCCTGAATAGCTAGGATTACAGGCATGAGCCACCAGTGCTCGGCTATGAACTGTTTTTGTTTTTCTTAACTGTATTTTTTTTTTTTTTTGGTGCTGAGGCTCGAACCCAGGACGTCGCACTTGCTAGGCAAGCGCTTTGTCACTGAGCTACATCCCAGCCCTGAACTAGGTTTTTAAGGATCCTGAGGCAAGACAAAAATCTCAGATTTTCTGAGTGGACCCAAATGTGAATACTTGTGTCCTAAGTACATACACAGAGAGGCAGAGAAAAGTTAGAAAGAAAAGAAGGCCACGCGAAGACACAGGCAGAGATTAGAATGACCTGGGTACAAGTTCAAAAACACCAGCAGCCACCCACACTGGAAGACAAGCACATGACACAGATCCTCCCCTAGAGTCTCTGGAGGCAGCCCAGCTCTGCCAATACTTTGATTGGGGATTTCTGTAGAATAAGCAACTGTGTGTTGCCTTAAGCCACTGTGTTTGGGGTAACATTACAGTAGCCACAGGAAACTGGTCTATCCATTCATACCCAATAGGTAGGCTGCTTATTAGGCCAGAACCATGAGGGGAAAAGAATACTGTGGGCACCCAGAGCTGGTAGCTTATCCCTGTAATCCTAGCTACTCAGGAGGCTGAGATCTAGGATCACAATTAGAAAATAGCCCAAGCATAAAGTCCATGAGACTTTTTTCTCCAATTAACCAGCAAAATGCTGGACAGGAAGATTGGCCAGTGGTAGAGTGCCAGCCTTGAGCAAAATAAGGCAAGATGAAGAGTGAGGCCTTGTGTTCAAGTTCTAGTACCAGCACCAAATAAAAGGGAAAAGGTGGGGCTCCGTGGTAGAATGCTTGCCTAGCTTCACAAGGGCCTTGGTTCAATTTGCATCCACAGGATGGTTGTGATTCATCATATGATCACCAGATGGCAGCGCTATGCAGGCGATAGTAAGGAAACTGGTTCTGGATTTCACATTACATTAACACCTCCCCTCCCCCTTTATTTTCTTTCCTTTTCTTTATTAATTTTTTGAGCACCAGTAGTGGGGATTAGATTCAGTACATGTGCACTGTTCCGTAGCAGTTTCTTTTTCTTCTTGTTTTTTGTCAGTCATGGGGCATGAACTCAGGGTCTGGGCACTGTCCCTGAGCTCTTTTACTCAAGGGTAGTCCTCTACCATTGTGAACCACTGCACAACTTCCAGTTTTCTGGTGGTTAATTAGAGTTAAGAATCTCACGGACTTTCCTGCTCCAGCTAGCACTGAACCACAGTCCTCAGCCTTCTGAGTAGCTAGGATTACAGGTGTGAGTCACTAGCGCCTGACTTCCCTTACCACTTTCAATCAAAGCTAGTACTCTCTATACCAGTGAGCAATAGCTCCACTTCTGGATTTTTAGTAGTTTATTGGTGATCCAAATGTCACAAAATTTCCTAACCTGGCTGGCTTTGAACCTTGATCTTCAGATCTCAGACTCTTGAGTAGCTAGGATTACAGGTATGAGCCAGTGGCACCTGGGCCCTCCCCCACTTTAGAGAGCTCATTTCCTTTCATCTCTCCTGCCAACTAAGCCAGAATTGTGTTTATGCCTCCCTAGAGCAGCAGGGTTGGGCCTTGGACATCTTTAAGTATTTTAGATTATAGAAATTAGATTGGGCTTCTCAATAAGACTCCAATAACTCAGGAAATAATAGGGAGAATCAACAAACGGAACTACATCAAATTAAAAAGCTCTGTACAAGAAATGATTCCCAGAGGGAAGAGGCAGCTGGTAGAATGGGAAGAAATCTTTGTCATCTATACATCTAACAGGAAATTCATATCTGGAATACATAAAGAACTAAAAAATCCACAAAAGAACAAATAATCTAAATGATAGGTATAACAATAGATCAGATCTCAAAAAATATAAATGTCCAATGAATACATTTTCAAATGTTCAGCATCTTTACTCATCAGGGAAATGCAAAACAAAACAACATTGAGGGCCGGGACTCGGGGGCCGGGACTCGCCGCTCGCACGCCCTTGGGCCACAGCCAGCTCGCTTCTCCCTTCCGCTTCCGACGCGCCATCTGCTCAGCCGGTGGATGTGCGGCAATAACATGTCTGCCCCGCTGCCCGCCGTCGTGCCCGCCGCCCGCAAGGCCACCGCCGCGGTTATTTTCCTTCATGGACTGGGAGATACTGGGCACGGATGGGCAGAAGCCTTTGCAGGTATCAGAAGTTCACATATCAAATACATCTGCCCACATGCGCCAATTATGCCTGTTACATTAAATATGAATATGGCTATGCCTTCATGGTTTGATATTATTGGGCTTTCACCAGAATCCCAGGAAGATGAATATGGAATTAAGCAGGCATCAGAAAATGTAAAAGCTTTGATAGAGCAAGAGGTAAAGAATGGCATTACTTCTAACAGAATTATTTTAGGAGGATTTTCTCAGGGAGGAGCTTTATCTTTATACACTGCTCTCACCATGCAGCAGAAACTGGCAGGCGTCACTGCACTGAGTTGCTGGCTTCCACTTTGGACTTCCTTTCCACAGGGTCCTATAAGTGGCGCTAATAGAGATATTTCTATTCTCCAGTGCCATGGGGATTGTGATCCTTTAGTTCCCCTAATATTTGGTTCTCTGACTGTTGAAAAACTGAAAACATTGGTCAATCCAGCCAATGTGACTTTCAAAACATATGAAGGCATGATGCACAGTTCATGTCAAGAGGAAATGATGGATGTCAAGCAATTCATTGATAAACTCCTACCTCCAATTGATTGATGTCACTAAGAGGCCTTGTATGGAAGTACACCAGCATCATTGTAGTTGATTATAAACCTTCTCCCATGCCTGATCTTAAAACTTATAATGTTTGCAGTGGTAAATGTTTTGCAAATACACACAATGATTCAGACTCAATAATGTCTCCCCATGGGAAATTTATGATCAAAGTTTCTATACATGTATTTGTATAAGATAATCCAGAATATACTAGTATTAAAATAAGTGAAGCCATTAGCTTCTTTTTCCTCAAATGTAATTCAGCAAAATAAAAGACTGCAGAGTTTTTATTACATCATTAAAAATAACTAGTATTCTTAAAGAAAATTTGTTCAGATATTAATAAGCAGTTAAGGTATAAATGATGTATTAGTGCTATGGGGCTTAGTCTAGGGAGTTGTTCCACAATTGTTTAGTCATCATGCAATGTCTGTATTTTTCTATCTTATTCATAGATATGTAATGTTTGTCATACATAAGAATTAGATGGTATTGTTATTCCTAATACTAGGGATAATACTTTTAAATGTCAGAAAAGAGTAATACTGCTATCTTGAATGAATGGCCCTTTAAATATTCTTTCTTGACTTTCATAGTAGACCAAATATTGCCTCCCTGCCATAGACACCTACTCTCAAGGCATGCTGTAATTTTATATTCTGAATTGCAGATATATGGTATTTAAAATCTATGTACATTATAAAAGAAGTCAAACATTAAACTTCCTATACTACATATTTCAAATAATTACACCTTAGTCCAAATTTAGACCTAATTACTAGAATCTTTAGGTAATAAGAATAATTCTATGGTTTTATTTTTTATTTTCTTGTTAAAAAGGGATACATTATATTCTGGTATATTCAGAAATATTTAAGATGGATCTTAAAATCAAATTAGTAAAATGACTAGGTGTCTGTAGCATAGAGTTTAAGTTTACTTTTTCTGTTTTTGAAACCAATTACTGTACAATATGAGTGTTTCATTAGAGAATTTTACATTATTTTTATCTGCCAATAGACTTACTTGAAATGTTCACTTTAGTCAAATGAGTTTTAAAAATTACTTCTTTTGAGCCGGGCACTGATGGTTCACACCTGTAATCCTAGCTACTCAGGAGGCTGAGCTGAGGATCACTGTTTGATGCCAGCCTGAGCAGGAAAGCCTGAGATTCTAATCTCTAATTAACCCTCCCCCCCAACAAAACACCCCAAAGTCATAAGTGGAGTTGTAACTTAAGTGGTAGAATGCCAGCTTTGCCAAAAAGCTAAAGGACAGCACGCAGGCCCTAAGTTCAGTCCCTAGTACCAGCACAAAAAAAAATCTTTCGAACAATACAAATAGTAATCATTTGATTTTTAAGTAGTCAAAATGTCTGGATTACCAGTAAAAATTATTTAAGAACAAATTATGGGTAATAAAGATCGGTACCCTATACTACTGTGTAGTTATCACACAGTTTAATATTTTTTTTTTTTTTTTTGGCCAGTCCTGGGTCTTGGACTCAGGGCCTGAGCACTGTCCCTGGCTTCTTTTTTGCTCAAGGCTAGCACTCTGCCACTTGAGCCACAGCGCCACTTCTGGCCATTTTCTGTATATGTGGTGCACTGGCACCTGACCCAAAGCTCTATTACCTAGGGAACTGCACACTATTCTGAATACCATGTTGCTAGGAGGCTAAGCCTTTTTTTAAAAATTACTTATTTTAGCTATAATTTAAGTCACACTGTGGCTGAGCACTGGTGGCTCATGCCTGTAATCCTAACTACTCAGGAGGCTAAGATTTGAGGATTGCAGTTCAAAGCCAGCCTGGGCATGTAAGTCTGGGAGACTCTAATCTCCAATTAAACACCTGAAAACCAGAAGTGGTGCCATGGCTCAGGTAGTAGAGCACTAGCCTTGAGCTGAAGTGCTCAGCGACAGCGCCCTGGCCCAGAGCAAGCCGCATGACCAACCCCCCCTCCAAAAAAAGGAAAAAAAGAAAGAAAGAAATTTACCTGACTTATGTAACTGTAACCCTTCTGGACATCACCTTTATAATGACAATAAAATTTTTTACAAGATGTCTTCTTTACAAACTTCTTTCCAGAAACCGCCTGTGATTGATCCTGCCAACTAAGTACAAGTGCGGATCAGGAAAGGCAATGTGAAAGTCACTCTACCTCACCTTGTACTTTGTACAACAACCTACACAGCTAATAAGGGGTATTTGAGGAGGAAAATATACTAGCATGTTGATCTAAACACTTACAGAATTAGACAATCTCTCCAACTGAGCAGAGCTCAGAATTCAATGAACTATGAAGAATGCCACAATAAACATTTGTTTGCATTCAGTTTTTGAGGGGGGTGTTTTTTGTTGTTGGTGTGTTTTGGGGTTTTTTTTTTGGTGGGTCGTGGGGCTTGAACTGTGGGCCTAGGAGCTGTTCCTGAGCTCTTCAGCTCAAGGCTAGTGCTCTACCACTTGAGCCACAGCTTCACTTCTGAAGGGAGTGTTTTGTTTTGCAGAGTTGAGGAAGCTCAGGCTTCATGTAAGCTAGGCAAGTGCATTACCACTGAGCTAAATCCCCAGCCATCTTGGCCCCTCCCTTTTTTTTGAGTTGGAGATCTAGGCGGGGCTGGAACTTGGGATCCTCCTGTGTTAACCTCTAGAGTAGCTGGGATTGCAAGTCCGAGCCGCCATGCTCATGTCTGAACTGTTTTTATTTGTCTAAAATAATATAAAGAATTCTGATACTGTCCCTCCTCCTCCTCCTCCTCCTCCTCCTCCTCCTCCTCCTCCTCCTCCTCCTCCTCCTCCTCCTCCTCCTCCTCCTCCTCCTCCTCCTCCTCCTCCTCCTCCTCCTCCTCCTCTCCCCCCCCTCCCCCTCCTCCTCCCCCTCCCCCTCCCCCTCCCCCTCCCCCTCCCCCTCCCCTCCCCCTCCCGTCTTCTTCATCTTCTTCCTTCTCCTCCTCATTCTTTTCCTCCTTCTTCCCCCTCCCTCCCCTGTTTTGGTGCCTGGCTTCAGACTATGATCCTCAGATTTGTCTTCTGAGACGCTAGATTTATAGGCATGAGCCACCAATGCCCAGCTTAGATGCTTTTCTTAAATTAGTGCAGAACTCCTTTCCACTTCTCCTGGGTCTGATACAAGGCCATTCCATTTTTCAGTCTGCACTACTGGAGAAATTCCAGAGAGAAGAAAAAGGGTGAAATGGCAGAGGAAGGGCTGATTTATTTGGAGTATTGTGCTGGCTCCTTGTGGAAACAGGAAGGGATGCCGGTGGTCTCTCCTTTTGCTCTCCTCTACAGAATGCAGAGTAAGAGGCCTGAGCATGGCCTTTCAAGGATATGGCCAAGGTTAGGGAATTCTGACAGGTAATGCCTTTTTATAAATTTCATAAGTAAATAGGAAAAGGTATAAAAAGATAATATAACTTTTGCATTTGGAAATATCAAAGAGAATAATCACTCTGGATGATGAATATACCTTTCCCCTCCTTGCTTGTGATTGGTTTCGGAACAGGCATATATGATGTCATACTGACCAATAAAACAGAGTGGATCCATCTTGAAGCTTATGGGAACATTTCCTCACTCTTAAAAGTAGGAAAGTAAGATCTTATTATACACCTATTTAAAACAGCCCAGTCTGGGCACCAGTGTTCATGCCTGTAATCCTAGCTAATTAGCTAGAAGAGATTTCAGGATCAGGGTTCAAAACAAGCCCAGGCAGGAAAGTCTGTGAGACTTCTATGTCCAAGTAACCACCAAAGGGCCAAAAGTGGAGCTGTAGCTCAAGTGGTAGAGTGATAGCCTTGAGTGAAAAACCTCAGGGGCAGAGCCATGAATTCAAGCCCCAGGATTGGTACCAAAAAGAAGAAGAAGGAGGAGGAGGAGGAGGAGGAGGAAAAGGAGAAGAAATAGAAAGAAAGGAAGGAAGAAAGAATGATTTTGTATTATTCTGTAGGGAGGAAGCATCTCCTTCAGCCTATCGAGGCTGGGACTTGCTCTCTTTCACTAACTACTGAGTTCTCAGCCTTTGGGAACTATATCTTACACACAGTAGGGACTCTATGTTTTTGTCTAGGGAGTCAAATATTAGTTGAGCACGGAATGAATGATGGTGACAGTTTATTAGCTTAGGAGATCCACCAGCCTCTATCCATTTCCAGGCAGAACTATGTAGCAATTTGTTCCTGAAATTCTGAGGAGGAAACTGGTTAAAACGATGACATACCTGTTTTTGGACCCTTCCAGATGTTGAAAGAGAGAGGGAGATCTGAGCAGTAAAGACTACACAGATGGGGTAAAACAACAACAACAACAACAACAACAACAACAACAACAACAACAGGGGCTGGGGATTTGGCCTAGTGGCAAAGAGTGCTTGCCTCGTATACATGAAGCCCTGGGTTCAGTTCCCCAGCACCACATATACAAAAAAATGGCCAGAAGTGGCGCTGTGGCTCAAGTGGCAGAGTGCTAGCCTTGAGCAAAAAGAGGCCAGGGACAGTGAGTGCTCAGGCCCTGAGTCCAAGCCCCAGGACTGGCAAAAAAAAAAAAACAAAAAAAAAAAAAAACCCAAAAAACTAGCTGGCCACCTGTGGCTCATGCCTGTAATATTAGCTACTCAAGTGGCTGATATCTGAGGATTGTGGTTCAAAGCCATCCTGGACCGGAAAGTCTGTGAGACTCATTTTCTCTGTTTTTTTTTCTGACGCTGTCCCTAAGCCTCTTTTTGCTCAAGGCTAGCACTCTACCACATGAGCCACAGCACCACTTTCAGCTCTTTCTGTGTATGTGGTACTGAGGAATCAAACCCAGGGCTTCATGCATGCTAGGCAAACACTCTATGGCTAAGCCACATTCCCAGCCCTGTGAGCTTTTTTTTTATTCCCTCTTTTTCTTTTTATTAATTAAATTTTGTTGACAAGGTGTTGTGCAAAAGAGGTACAGTTACATAATAAGGCAGTGAGTACATTTCTTGTGATATCTTACACCCTCATTTTTCTCCCTTCCCTAGATCAGGTAGGCATATATACAATACCCAGTGTACCAAAATCATATACAGTAACCATGTAGCGTACGCCAAAGGAAATTCTCCTAGAACTTGAAATGTCACGTCAACAGTAGAATCCTCCTGTGTCCTTCTCTTGAAGTTGTTTTTGCTTATCCTCATCTTATATGATCATGTGTACATAGCTGTTGAGCTATTGTGATCCACTGATAGGTCTATTCTAGACCTTTTTATGTTTAGTAGTTGTTTGGTTTTAGATACATAATGTAAGGTCACTAACCCAAACCTGTGGAAATACCGTTTGAAAAGAAGGTTTTTGTTTCACAGACCTGATCTCTACTGCCCCCGCCCCAACAGTCATATATCAAGGAGACCATGCCGCTTTGTTCCTTGTGAGACTCTTATCTCCAATAAACTACTCAGAAAAAGCCAGGCGTGGCACTGTGACTCAAGTGGAAGAGTGCTAGTCTGTGCACAAAATCTCACGAAAAGTGCTCAGGCCCTGAGTTCAAGCCCCAGGACCTCCCCCACCTCCACAATAATATGAATAGTTTTAAAAATCAGAAATACGGAATAGGATATTATTGTGATGAGAACAGATAGTAAGTAATATCTTAAACTAATATGCTTACTCACATAATTCTCTGAACTGAATGGGAAAAAAATGAGAACAGAAGGTCAGGAGAGATTTGTAAACTATAAATGTAAATGTAAAAGAAGTGTGTATTGGACTGGGAATGTGGCCTAGTGTTAGAGCGCTTGCCTAGCACACATGAAGCCCTGGGCTCCATTCCTCAGTACTATGTAGACAGAAAAAATTGGAAGTGGCGCAGTGGTTCAAGTGGTAGAGTGCTAGCCTTGAGCAAAATAAGCTCAGAGACAGTGCCCGGGCCCTGATTTCAAGCCCCAGGACTGGCAAAAAAGAACAGTGCATTGCTGGGTGCCAGTGGCTTATGCCTAGCTATCAGGAGGCTGAAATCTAAGGATCTCAGTTCAAAGCCAGCATGGGCAGGAAAGTCTGTGAGACTTATCTTCAATTAGTTACCAAAAGGCTAGAGGTAGAGCTGTGGCTCAATTGGTACCAGCCTTGAGCAAAAAAAGCTAGGGAAGAGTGCCCAGACTCTGAGTTCAAGCCCCAGTACTGGCACAATAAAAGAAAAGAAAAAGAACATTGCAGAGACAGATAAGATGTACCAAAACTAAAACCCATAGAAGTAAAGCTCCCAGGCAGTGGGGCTCACACCTTTAATCGTAGCCACTCAGGAGGATAACATTTGAGGGACCGCAGTTCAAGGCCAGCCTTGGTAGGAAAGCCCACAACACTCTAGCTCCAAAAAAACCAGCAAAAAAGCCAGACTGCAGGTATGGCTCAAGTGCTAGAATGCCAGCCCAGCAAGCACTGGGACCTGAGTTCAAACCCCAGTACCACCCCCTGCAAAAAAAGAATAGATGTTATAAAAACTAAAGTTCTGAATGATTGGGATTTCTAGAATTAAAGTTTTAGTCTATGATATGAGCTACCTAACAAAGGAAGAAAACATGCATTATACTGTTCCGAACAGTCAAGAAGACCTGCCCAATTTCTAATTGGTGTCTGCTTTTCTGTGCAGATAAGCAGAGTTCCCATAGAAATGAAGAAATGAAAGTGCAGAAATTTGGAGGAACAGGAAATGTCTCAGTATTTGAAAGGGAAAATAGCTGGGTTTTGGCAAATAGAGAGCAACAAGTTTGGAACCAATTCCTGGTAAAATGATCTAAATCATTAAAAAGACAACCATATAATGGAATAGAATATAGTGCTTGAGCAGCTGGCTAAGCTGCCTCTCTCTTGTGCCTTGCGGTGTGTGTGTGTGTATGTGTGTGTGTGTGTGTCTGTGTGTGTGTGTCTGTGTGTCTGTGTGTGTGTCTGTGTGTGTGTCTGTGTGTGTTTTGCTCCTGGGGATTGAACTCAGGACCAGGGCACTGTCCCTGAGCTTTTTTTGGTGAAGGCTGGGGTTCTACCACTATGGCAAGCTCTGCCTCCACTTTTGTTTGTGGGGTTTTTTTTGGTTAATTGGAGGTAAGAGTTTCATGGACTTTCTTGCCTGGGCTGGCTTCAAACTGTGATGAGATCCCAGTCTGAACAGCTAGGATTACAGGCATGAGTCACCACTGCCTGACTAAAAACAATACTTTTTAATCTGTGGATTTAAAAACTGGGCTGGGAAACTTGCACAGAAAATTTGTTTGATATAAACCTGGAAAGTATGCAATTGAATCCTGGTTGTTTCATTCCACAAACTCAATATTGGTAGTGGGGGTATGAAAACAGTTAAGTGGGGCTGGGAATGTGGGGTAGAGTGCTTGCCTAGCATGTGTGAAGCCCTGGGTTCGATTCCTCAACACCACATAAACAGAAAAAGCCACAAGTGGCATTGTGCCTGAGTAGAGTGCTAGCCTTGAGCAAAAGAATCTCAGGAACAATGCCCAGGCCCTGAGTTCAAGCCCCAGGATTGGCAAAAAAAAGAAAGAAAAGAAAATAGAACAGTGACACCTTTTAAAATTTGTTTGAAAAAGGAGATGAGGGTTTTTTCTTTTTTGCTGTTTTTGTTTTCTTTTCTGTCTGTCCGTTTTTTTCATTTGTCTTTGAGAAGGTAAGGGGAGGCACAGAAATATAGGGTCAAAGGGTGAACAAATGAAACAGTAGTACTCATTAGACACCATGTTGAGAATGAACTTTACAAGGTGTGAGTGGAGACGGGAGGGAGAAACTGGAGGAAAGCGAGGGAAGGGGTGACATTTTCCTGAAAGAAATATACTCTTTATCTGACTTATGTAACTGTAACCCCTCTGTACATCACCTTTAAATAGCAATAAAAAATTTTAGGGGGGATGGAAACATGAAGAATAAAGGAGTGTATTAGATCAAAGCACATTACATATACATATACATAGAAAAAGCCACAGTGGCACTGTGGCTCAAGTGGTAAAGTGCTAGCCTTGAGCAAAAAGAAGCCAGGGACAGTGCTCAGGCCCCGAGTCCAAGCCCCAGGACTGGAAAAAAAAACACAGAAATAAATGAGTATCAATAAAACAAACTTGATACATGTTTATCATGCTAGAGATTAATAGGACTAAGTCTCTGACCTCGGCAGATGATAGATAATAAAGTTTTGTTACTACATGTATGAACAGTACATCTTTATTTTTGGTCGTTCATGGGGCTTGAACTCTGGGCCTGGATGCTGTCCCTGAGATTTTTTGCTCAAAGACTTTGGAGGTTTGATTATGTCATAGATCTGGATGTGGGAAAATTACCTCAGATTATGTGAGTAGATTCAATGTAAACCCACAGGTCAGTAAAAATGGAAGGCAATAACAGATGTAATCGTAGAAAATGTGACAATGGCATAAGAAGTTGGAGTAATCTCATGACAGGGCCACGAGCCAAGGAATGGTGGAATCATGTGGAAGCCAATCCATCGAGGAACTAGACTCTCTTGTAGAGCCTCTGGAAGGATCCCAGCCCTGTTAATGCCATGATTTTATTGCTGACACCCATTTCAGACCTCTAACCTGCACAATAAGAAATAGAGTAGGTTTTTTCTTTTGTTTTTGTCAGTTGTGGGGCTTGAACTCCGGGCCTACGCACTGTCCATGAGCTTTTTTGCTCAAGGCTAGCTCTCTACCACTTGAGCCACAGCATTTCTCTAGATTGTCTCACAGACTTCCTACCCATGCTAGTTCTAAACCTCGATCTTCAGATCTCAGCCTTCTGAGAAGTTAGGCTTACAGGTGTGAGCCACCAGTGCCCAGCTGTCTCATAGGTTTTTTTTTTTTTTTTCCAACAGTTGGCTATTTGGGCAAAAAGCATTTTTTTTTCAAATTATTTAAAATATGTCTGGCAAGTCCTTTTTTTAAAAAAATTTTATATCTTTATTGTAAAGGTGACAGGGTTTACAATTACATAAGTAAGATAATGAGTACATTTCTTTTAAAACAGTTACCCCCTCCATATTTTCTCCTGCTTAGCCCTCCCTTCTCCACTCCCCAAAGTTGTACAGTTCATTTCCAACATAGTGTCATCTTCTTCCTTTTTAAATGTATGTATTTGGGATTGAACTCAGTGCTTGGGTATTATCCCTTAGCCTTTTCATTCAAAGCTAACACTTTACCACTTGAGTCATAGCTCTACCTTTGGCTGTTTGGTGGTTAATTGGAGATAAGATTCTCATGGACTTTGCTTTGCACTGTGTGTATATAACTCATTTTATTTGTTGATTCATCAGTGGACACCTAAGATGATTCTGTAGTTTCAATATTGTGAACAGTGTGGTATATACTATATATGTGTGCAAGTATACTGGCATTTGAACTTAGAGCCTCATACTCGGTTTGCTTGCTCTGTTGACTCTACCACTTGAGACATGCTTCTAGCCCTGCTTTTTAATGGTGTTTTTGGAAATGTGGAGTAGTTGGATTTTGGAGAAATTATATTTTTTCATTTTTTTCTCCTTCATGTCTTGTTTGTACCTGGTGATTTAACCTTTATATCCAAGTGGAAGTTTTTTTTAATGTTGAAAATGTTCAGATATACTCCAAGATTCAGTTTCATCTATAAATCTGAATTTACTGCAAGATCATGCTAATGTATGTTTTGAGAAATACAGTTTGCTTAAAGTTAGATGTAGTGGCACATGCCTGTAATCATAGCACTCAGGAGGCAGAGACAAGAGGATTTTGAATTCATGAACAGCTTGGACTACAGAGTAAGACTTTTCTTTTTTTTCATATGTGCAAGTAAACTTTATGAACAATATTCTTTGTTAGCTCTCTCTATTCTGGTTGCTGCTCACCACACAATCTGAGCCTGTTTTAAGAGTTCTTTAAAAAAAAAAGAAAGGATTTACATTCACAAGGCTTTTATCCTGTTTGGGTTTTCCAATGCAAACTGAGTTTTCTTCCAGGTGAAAGACATTCCACATCTATTACATTCCTAACGTTTCTCACATGTGTGAATTCTCTTAGGCCTGCCAAAGTGTGAATTTTGGTTGAAAGACTTTCTATGTTTACAAGGTTTCTCATCTGTGTGAATTCTTTTCATGCCAAGGTCTGTCCACATTTGTTGCATTCAAAAGGTTTCTCTCCTGTGTGTTCTCTGATGAACATGAAGGTCTGTCCAACTTCTGGATGAAAGAATTTCCTCATTTGTTACATTTGAACTTGCCGCTCTTTGCGGCAGCATGGAAAATCTGAACTGCGTGGTCTGTCCTTCCTCCTCCAGGCTGGGAATCGGCTGAAATGATCCCAGGGTATCACAGACACCAGAAATCTAGTCCATACTGGTAATGATAATATTCTCCCAGCCTTCTGAGAAGTTAGGCTTACAGGTGCCCAGCTGTCTGGTAGTTTTTTTTTCAACAGTTGGTCATTTGGGCAAAAAGCATTCTTTTTCAAATTATTTAAAATATGTCTGGCAAGTTCTAAAAGCCATTGGCACCTGAGTTCATCTTAGCTTTCTGCTATATTTGGTGAAAATCATCACAGTGAAGAAATTGGACTTTTTTGGGGGTGGAGGCCTCGAACTCAGGGACTGGACACTATTCCTGAGCTTTTGTACTCAAGGCTAGCAATCTACCACTTGACCCACAGCTCCATTTCCAGCTTTTTGGTGGTTCATTGGAGATAAGAGTCTTAAGGACTTTCCTGCCTGGGCTGCCTTTGAACTGTAATTGTCAGATCTCAGTTTCCTGAGTAGCTGGGATTACAGTCGTGAGCTACCTGCACCTGGGGAAAGCGGACTTTTGAGTGAGTGAGAATTTGGAAGGAATGGCAGCACTTCAGTTTCTAGGCACGCCTGGGGTGGGCAGGAAGGCTATAAAATACTGGAGGCCACAGGATGCTAGACTACTTTCTGAATTTCAAACTCTTCCAGGTTGACAATTAGCTATGGAACTGTTCAAGATCTCTTGAACTGTGGGCATGGATGGGAGGGAAAAACGAGAGAGCAAGGGAAGGGAAGACACTGTCCAAAAAATATTTTTACCAGGCTTCTGTGACTGTAACTTCTGTACATCACCTTTATAATTGAACTCCTTGAGACTCTTCCTATTAGCAAGGTCATTTTATTTTTTGTCCTGGGGCTTGATCTCAGGCTCCTGGTGCTGTCCCTTAGCTTTTTATCTCAAGGCTAGTGTTCTACCACTTAAGCCACAGCTCCATGTTCAGTTTTTTGATGGTTAATTGAAGATGAGTCTCATGGATTTTCTTTTTTTTTTGGCCAGTCCTGGGGCTTGGACTCAGGGCCTGAGCACTGTCCCTGGCTTCTTTTTGCTCAAGGCTAGCACTCTGCCACTTGAGCCACAGCACCACTTCTGGCCATTTTCTGTATATGTGGTGCTGGGGAATCGAACCCAGGGCCTCATGTATATGAGGCAGGCACTCTTGCCACTAGGCCATATCCCCAGCCCAGTCTCATGGATTTTCCTGCCAGGCCTGGCTTCATCAGATCTCAGCCTCAGAGATCATCAGACCTCAGGTTTGAACCATCAGCACCTGGCAGTAACATTTTAAACCCTATCTTCGAGAACCTTGCCTATGTCTCGTGTTCACCTTGGCCAGATGAACACTTATGAACACAAATCCATAAGGGACACAGGTAGGTCCTCCACAAATTCTGCTCTCTGAATTCTACTAGGACCTTTGAGGCTATAAGATAGAAAGCACTCCCAGACAAGGAAAGGAAGGCTTTTGTTAGCTACCTGGTCTGCAAGGCTTAGAAACTTCACTGGCTGTAAGGTTGATATTGCTGTCACCACACCCCTTCTGTGTCAGTCAGGACACCAGGAAAAGAGGGAGGCTGGCCTCAGGGTCGTCCTACGTTTCCATTCTGCACAACCCCATGGATCTGGATGGAAAGGGAACTTTGTTTTTCTTCACAAATGAGTTTAAAACCCTTTAATTCAAATGGTTGGGTTTTGCTTTGTTTTGTTTTTGCCAGTCCTGGGCCTTGGACTCAGGGCCTGAGCACTGTCCCTGGCTTCTTTTTGCTCAAGGCTAGCACTCTGCCACTTGAGCCACAGTGCCACTTCTGGCCATTTTCTATATATGTGGTGCTGGGGAATCGAACCCAGGGCTTCATGTATAGGAGGCAAGCATTCTTGCCATAGGCCATATTCCCAGCCCCCACCTTTACTTCAAATTGTGTTGGACATGGGAACATATGTTGGCTGGGAGCTTCACACTGTAATAGGGCTCCCCAAAGCAAGAAGGGCTTGGGTCATCTGTTAACCTCACTTGGGACAAACATATTAACAATGTATTGGAAGCCAGGTACCGGTGGCTCACGCTGTAATCCTAACTACTCAGGAGGCTGAGATCTGAGGATAGCGGTTCAAAGCCAGCCTGGGCAGGAAAGTCCAGGAGACTCCTCTCCAATCAACCACCAGAAAACCAGAAGTGGTGCTGTAGCTCAAAGTAGTAGAGCACTAGCCTTGAGTTGAAGAGCTCAGGGACAGTGCCCAGGCCCAGAGTTCAAGCCCCAAACCTACCAAAAAAGAAAAAGAGAGAATGTATTAGAGCCAGACACGCCAGTGATGCATGCTTGTCATCTTAGCTACTCAAGTGGCTGAGATCTAAGTATCGCAGTTCAAAACTAGCCCAGGCAAGAAAATCTATGAGACTCTTAACTGTATTTGATTTTTGTCTTTTCTTTTTTAGAACTGGGGATCGAACCCAGGATGTTGTACTTGCTAAGCAAGCGCTTTGCCACTGAGCTACATCCCAGCCCTCTATGAGACTCTTACTTTCAATTAACCACCAAGAAAAGAAAAAAGGCAGAAGTAGAGCTAGCCTTGAGCACAAAAGCTTAGGGACATCACCCAGTTCCTGAGTTCAAACCCCAGAATTGGCACCAAAAAGAAAATGATGCTACACAGCAAAGAGAGGTTATATTTCTTCCTTTGTTCCTCATTCTCACTAAATGATATGGCAGGTTGAGTGGAGTATGAAGGAATCAGGGTTATTCCTTCCTACCCTTACTAGATGCAGGGGTGGCTGCCAGTCCTGCCATACCTCACATTCACAATTGAGGAAAAACCTAGACAGAAGGGCAGTCTGCAACTGCAGGTTCCATGGGACTTGGAGAATTTAACAAAAGAGATGGAAACAAGGCATTTTTTTACAACACTGTAATTATAAAGTTGAAGGCACATCCTTGGCAGAAATATGATCAATGACATGCTTAGAGAAAACTATCTTGACTGCGGATGAACATTGCACAATGTCCCCTCCCCCTGCTCTTTTGGGTACCAAACAAATCAACCAATATCTTAACAATATCCCACTATTTTCTAACTAAAAGAGAAGGTTGAGACACCTGGTTTTTTTTAGCTACAAGAGGCATTTCTTATTCATGCCATTAATAAAGATATTTTGATTTAAAGATACAAATTCATGCTTTGGGTAGGTGCTAGTGGCTTGTGCCTGTAATCTGAAGCCAGCTCAGGCAAAAACCTTCATGAGGCTCTTATCTCCAGTTAACCAGCAAAAAGCCAAAATGGGAGTTGTAGCTCAAATGGTAGAGCACCAGCCTTAAGCAAAAAAAAGCTAAAGAAGAATGCCTTGGCTCTGAGTCAAGCTCCAGTACTGGCACACACACATTAAAAAATCATGCTTTGTGCTTTATCTGCTACCCAGATCACAGTGAGGGATTTTAAAAGTAAAAGTAGGTAATTTGGCATGAATCTATATTTTCATACTTGGTAAAGAAATACTTTTTAAAGACAGAGGAAAAAAAACCAAAGGGATTAATACCAAGAATGTCTTTATTTTTGTAATAACCAGTAACCAGATGTCTCATCCAAAGAAAGTAACAAAACAGAGTAAAATAAATATTAAGAAAAATCATTTTGAAGTAATAAAAAAACTTTTCTTATACATTTTTTATTTTAAGCTGTGTCCAGAAAAGATATTCACACCTCAATTTTTGGAAACATCATATCCATGGTGTTATTTTCAGCACTCTGTATTTTGAATAAAGAATATTTTTTTAAAAATGAAAGTACAATATAAAATTATTTGTTCACAAGGCATCAAATTTAACTTTCTAAAATGCTGGTCCTAACTAGGAAAATAACATTTCTATTTTCATGACTGACAACCATACCTTTCTTCAACTACAACACTAAGTGCTCTAATGGCATTGCAATCTTTGAAATTCAAAAGGCCTCTTTGGATACTTAAGTGAAAAGTGCCCCATGGCTGAGTTTGCACCAGCCCTGCATATCCAAGTCCTCCTTAGCTCCACACAGAGGGAGGGATGCTGTGAAGCCAGAGGAGGGAAGGAAATGCACATCATTGTAAAAGATGCAAACCATCTTCCATCTACATCCATTTCCCTTCTATATGGTAATGTGGGTATATGTGTGTACAAATACACATATGTATATATGTATATGAATAAACATACATAGATGCATATTTGTAAAACTTCTTACATACAAGTAATTTGTTCCTTAAAGCTACTAACTGAAAGCTGTGAATATAGCTGGTCTGTGAAGTTAAGAGTTCAAGATTACAAGAGGCTGTGGTAGAAAATTCAAGTATGGCTGTTCGATAAAGTAGGACTATATGTGTGGGGTTTTTTCTTGTTTAGTTTTTTGGTAGTACTGGGTTTGAACTCAGGGCCTCTGGGCTTGCTAGATAAGCAGTCTACCACTGGAGCCACAACCCCAGCTGGACTGTTTCTAAACAGCATGTTTTCTGGTCTTGTAAGAAATGAAATGCTCTTTGATTACTCCCAAGACTGTAAGCTGCTGCTTTCACTGTCCTATGTTGTGTACATAAAGCCAAGAGGAAGGGAGGAAGACAGAAAAAGGGAAAAGGAGGAAAGAAGAAAAGGAGGGAGGAAGGAGAGAGAGGCTTCTTTCCTCAATGGCTCCAGAGGGAGAAAAAAATCTATTCACATTTGTAATAGTCTTTTTTCTAGACAAAAGGAGTTGTATTGTGATGGGCTATTGGCATTAAGTTAAGAAACAAACAATAAAACTCCATCTGCAAGCATGGGAGATGGCATAGGCACTTCTCTAAGAAACAGCCTAAATCCAAATACACTCATTCATGCTTTACTAAAATAGGTTTGCCTTTCTAGATTCATAGCACCTTCATCAAAGTTTCAGTTCTCTCCTTAAGATAGCTAAGATACAAATCAGATCCTTTCCAAGTCTGAAAAGATAGCATGGAATGTTGTAAATGTGGGGTATTTGTACAAAGATAAAAGGGATAGAAGAGGAAGAAACCCATCCCTCCCAGTTGATTTTAGCCTATTGCCTAGGAAAATCATTTTTTCATACCTAGTACTAATCTCAAAGGAAGAAACATAAATCTGAATATAAATTCTGTTAGGCATCCTGCTAGTAACTTATTGTATAGCAATGAAAAGAAAAGGTTGGGCATTTTCTCAGGAGTTCTCTTCATTTACATATTCTGCATATGAACTCCAGTTTGGATTAAGAAGGAAATATAACTAGTCATAAAATACCAGTGTACCACCACCCAGGAACTCCTGGGGAAATTTCTAAATCCATATGGCAACTGGAAATCACAAGTCCCTCAATTTGCCAACCTTACAAACGAAGCAAGTGCAAAATGTTTTAAATGAGAGGATCTATTATTTGACTAAAAGGCATCAAAACCTGTGGAAATTCTAATTTTTGTATTACAATATACTGGGCTTTGTTTTTGGTAAAAAGCAACTTTGTGTTTCTTATTTTAAAATGTCATTTTGACAAGTTATCTACTAAATCATATCTACTAGCCAAGTGATTATGTTCTATCTAGAAACATAAATTTAGTGGGTTCAGGTTAATTTTATATAACCCGACTATAAAGATAGTAGTGTTAGTCTTTGAAATTCTTTTTGAGTGAAAGAGGCTCAAAGTGTTAACTTTCTGGAATGAAACTGATGGACAGACAACACTAAGAATAACTTAGACTTGAACTCCGCAGGAGTGAAGCAAAAGCTAGCACAGAGGTAGGGAGGTTGAAGGAATACTTTGATAAATCTTTACAACCATGGAAAGATAGGAGGCAAGGGACCCTGCAGATCCTTACAGTCTTTGGAGCTGCAAAAATGTTAAAGAAAGAAAGAAAAGAAGAAAAAGAAAGAAAGAAAGAAAGAAAGAAAGAAAGAAAGAAAGAAAGAAAGAAAGAAAGAAAGAAAGAAAGAAAGAAAGAAAGAAAGAAAAGGATACTGGACATGTCAGTTTTTGAGGGGCTTTGTTTATGTGCTCTTTTGAGGCACAGGCTTGCTATATAGCCTAGGCTAGCCTCAAACTCATGATGTTTCTGCCTCAGTCTCCGGAGTGATTACTGTAAGTTTTTTTTTTCTGTGGTGCTGATAATTGAACCAAGGCCTCAAGCATGCTAACAAGTGCTCTGCCACTTGTGCCATGCCCCTCAGTCCCCATTGCCAGTTATTTTTATCAATGAAAAAACCATCTGACTTGGCTTACTTGAAGAAAGACAACATCTTAAACTGTAAGATAAAGGACATAGGAAGAATAAAGGGGAAAGAAACCCTACAATAAATAAGGCACATTTACTTTCAAACAGTTTTAACGAATTCTCTTCTAAAACTATGTTTTCAACAGTGCTTTCAAAGGCATTACTCTGGTGGGCCAGGGATAACAGGCTCAAGAATATCCCTAAGGTCATTCTCTCAAATATTCAGATTTCAAAAGAACCCTCTCTTTGGGCTTCTTATTTTATTTTGGTCAATGAAAAAAAGAATCTATTACTTTAACAGCCACTGGGCAATCTCTCATTGAAGGTCTTCTTTTAAATACTGCTTTATCCTTAGTCTGTCATTAGTGAAAACAAAACTTGCTGGTAACTCATTTTGATAAAGCTAGGTTGAGAACTTGTGTCTTGAAGGTGATATTTTCCCCCCAATGTGACAACTGAAACCCAAATTGATTCTGCTATGTAAGAGCTAGAAACCAACATCAAGTCCTTCCACAAGATTTTGAAAAGCCAAGGTGATGTGCTGAATGTCAGTGCATAACAATGTCGACAGCAGCCTTGTCAGGCGCCTTCTATAATGTGGTGTCGTCATCTTCCCTGAAGTCCCCCACCAGAAGGGAGTGCTTGTCTGCTTCACTTGTCACCACACTGTTGAGGGAACGTTTATCAGACAGTAGTGAGTTTATGGAGGCTCTGCTGTAATTAACGATCCGGTCCAGCAAACCCAGTTTAGGAGAATTTCTTGAAGTGTCATCTATCCCAACATGAATGCTGATTTCTGAAGGGCTCTTCTGTCCTAATTGGCTCCGGGCATGCAGTACATAATTCTCAAAAGTTGGTTTCCTGTATCTGGGCACATGTAAAAGGACACTAGTTTAAAAGAAGCAAATGTGAACCATATGCTTGCTATAGGCACAAATGAAGATTTGCCTGGGATGAAATGGACAAAGGCGGGGCTGGGGATATGGCCTAGTGGCAAGAGCGCTTGCCTCATATACATGAAGCCCTGGGTTCAATTCCCCAGCACCACATATATAGAAAATGGCCAGAAGTGGCGCTGCAGCTCAAGTGGCAGAGTGCTAGCCTTGAGCAAAAAGAAGCCAGGGACAGTGCTCAGGCCCTGAATCCAAGCCCCAGGAATGGCCAAAAAAAAAAAAAAAAAAAAAGAAATGGACAAAGGTGGTCACTCTGAGGGAAGTAGCTTGAAATGTATTGTGTGGAATTGCAATGATCAGAAATCCTACTTCTCAGTCAGGTGCCAGTGGCTCATGCCTGTAATCCTAGCTACTCAGGAGGCTGAGATGTGAGGATCCCAGTTCAAAGCCAGCCCCAGGGAGAAAAGTTCATGAGACTCTTATCTCCAATTAACCACTAGAAAACCGGAACTGGTGCTGTGACTCAAAGTGGTAGAGTGCTACCATTGAGCAAAAAAACTCAGGGACAGTTCCCAGCCCCTGACTGAGTTCAAGCCCCACAACCACCACCAACAAAACATACAACAGAAATCCTACTTCTCAGAGCCAGTGGACAAGATGCTGCTCACTTAGTGCTGTGGTGGCTATTCATAAACTATATGAGAAGACAACCACATAACTCAATTGTTATGAGGAGCTAATAATAGCTCATATTAGTAATTATTTTGGCTTATTATTTGTACTGGTCCTGGGGCTTGAACTCAGGGCCTAGTGGCTATCTGTGAGCCTCTTTTGCTGAAGGCTTGAGTTCTAACACTTGAGCCATACATCCACTTCTGCCTTTTTGGTGGTTAATTGGGGTTAAGAGTCTTACATAATTTCTTGTACAGGCTGGCTTCAAACCCTGATTCTGAGATCTCAAACTCCTAAATAGCTAGGATTACAGGTGTGGACCACCAGTGCCCAGTATGGGCTTATTATTAAGCAATACAAAAATAAAATATACCAAGTCTAATTATGAATAAAGGCATATCAAAGCTGACCTACAGTCCCAGCAGTTGGAAGGCAAAGGTAGAATTGAGTTTGAGGCCAGCTTGGGCCTCAAACAAACACTGTGGATACACAGTGAAACTCTGTCTCCAAAGAAATAGTAATGTGAGCAAGCCATTTTACTTACAGTTTGAGGAAGAGAGAAGAAAGGACCACAGAAACAGATGATGCGGCCATTGCTGCAGATCCCATCCAGGGTTGCAAAACCAAACCAATGGGCATAAAAACTCCTAGGAAATAGGCTTGGATTAGCTAGAGTTGGCAGTTATTAAAAAAATGATCAGTGCCTTTCTAATGTATGCAAGTCATTTCTTCAGAATTTTATTCTCTTGAGGAGATTTATGTTGTTGCCAATTCTTCATTAATAAAGTACAGCCATGAACATTCTGGTATGCATCTCCCTCGACCCACAGTTAAAGGTTTTCTCTAGGGTATATGCTAGGGGTGAAACTGCCAAATCACAATACTGTGATTACATGTTCAGTATACATGGCTATCCCTCAGTTCCCCAAAGAGGTTCGCAAAAGAAGCTAGAGCAGCTCACAATTCTGCCAACAGTATACAGGAATTCATGTCCTATAACTCGCACACACATGCTTCTGGGGATTACACTTAGTGCCTGTGCTCTCAGCCTGCTTGTTCGTGGGTGGTAATCAACCACTAGAGCTACGCCTCTAGCCTAGTTTTTTTTTGCTAGTTAATGAGAGATGGAGTCTCTCAGACTTTTCTGCCTTGGCTGGCTTTAAATCATGATCTTCCAGGTTTCGGTCTCTTGAGTAGTGAGGAATGTAGGCATAAGCCACCAGCACCTAGCTGGTAATTTTTTTTTTTATTTTGGCTTCTGGATTGCAGCTTTATTTATTTTTTTGGCCAGTCCTGGGGCTTTGAGTTAGGGCCTGAGCACACTATCCCTGGCTTCTTTTTGCTCAAGGCTAGCACTCTGCCACTTGAGCCACGGCGCCATCTCTGGCCTTTTCTATATATGTGGTGCTGAGGAATCGAACCCAGGGCTTCATGTATATGAGGCAAGCACTCTTGCCACTAGGCCCTATTCCCAGCCCCTAGCTGGTAATTTTTTTTTGCCAGTCTTGGGCCTTGGACTCAAGGCCTGAGCACTGTCTTTGGCTTCTTTTTGCTCAAGGCTAGCACTCTACTACTTGAGCCACAGCACCACTCCTGGCCGTTTTCTATATATGTGGTGCTGGGGAATCGAACCCAGGGCTTCACATATATGAGGCAAGCACTCTCGCCACTAGGCCATATTCCCAGCCCTCTAGCTGGTAATTCTTGTACACTGATTTTATATGTTCATCTGGATACTTCTATTTTTCTACAGTAATTCACATATTATCTGTATAATATCTTTAAAAGTCACTTGTTCACTTGAGGTATGATCTGTGGTCAGGAGGCTGAAGCAGGAGTACTGAGAGTTGAAGGCCAGCCTAGGTACATAGCAAGTTCAGGAGCTGTCTGGATTATGGTGTCTTTTTTTTTTTTTTGCAGTCTGGATTATATAGCATAAGTTCAAGCCAGACTGATATACATAGGGAGACTGTCTCAGAAAACCAAAGCAAAAATAATTTTTTAAGGGGCTGGGAATGTGGCCTAGCAGCAGAGTGCTTGCCTCATATACATGAAGTCCTGGGTTTGATTCCTCAGCACCACATATATATATAAAAGGCCAGAAATGGCGCTGTGGCTCAAGTGGTAGAGTGCTAGCCTTGAGCAAAAAGAAGCCAGGGACAGTGCTCAGGTCCTGAGTTCAAGCCCTGGGACTGGCAAAAAACCCCAAAACCAACCAACCAAACAAACAAATATGTTTTTAAAAATCACTTGGTTGCTGGGCACTGGTGGCTCATGCTTGTAAACTTATCTACTCAAGAGACTGAGGTCCAAGGATCATGGTTTGAAGTCAGCCTGGGCAGGAAAGACCATGTGACTTATTTTTTGCCAGTCCCTGGGGCTTAAACTCAAGGCTTGGGCTGTGTCCATGAGTCTCTATGTGCTCAGGGCTAGTGCTCTACCACATAAGCCACAGCACCATATCCGTTTATATGGTACTGAGGAATCAAACCCAGGGCAAGCACTCTGCCACTAAGCCACATTCTCAAGCCCAGCTGTGAGTCTCTTATCTTCGATTAACTTCTCAGAAAAAGCCAGAATTGGTGCTGTGGCCCAAGTGGTAGAGCGCTATCCTTGAGCACAAAGAGGCTCAGGAATAGCACCTAGACCCTGAATTCAAGCTGCAGTATCAGCACAAAAACAAACAACAACAGAAACTTGGTCTACCAATGAGTCTTACTAGATTTAGACTGTTCTTTTGCTCTTTTTCCTCTTGGTATTTATCTGTGTGTGTTTGTTGACAGTTTTGTAACTATTTTCAGGTCATTTCATGTCTTTCTGTGGTTCTCAAGCCAGGGAAAATAAGAAGAAAGGAGTAACTATTTCTCTGGTTATTATTAATTTTTTGCCAAGCCTCTAGATTTAAGAGACTCTCAGATACTTATAATAAACAATTCTAAATATTATTTATTGTCCATATTTCTTTATACAATGTCTCTTATTTGTCCTTCAGCCTAAAAGAATACCTATTAATTATGACAGATATTAAGAGAGAGCAGAAAATTCTTTGTATACTGTAGTCACAAGTGCATAGCAAGACACAAGCTGCATGGAGCAAAAAAAAAACTGGAAGAAAATGTATAACACTAAATGGTTATGTTTGGATAGTGAAGTTAAAGGTAAGTGTTCTCTTCAGCAAAACGTAAACTAGTAAGTAAATATACACATGCATGTATGTATATGGAGAAACAGATGAAGCAATGTAGCAAAATACCAACTGGTAAATTTAAGTGAAGGGTAGACCTATTTCTAGGATGCCTTTAATCTTTTTTTGGTAGTACTAGGATTTGAACTTAATGCCTTGTATTTGCTAGGTAAGTTCTCTACCACGTGAGCCATGCCCCCAGTCCCCTTTGTATATCTTTTGATGTAGGTTTGATATTTTTCAAAATATAAATTGGAGGGAAAAAGAAGAAAGAAAGGCCTATCAGAATACTTACACATTCTCAGGCTGCAATGGAACACTGCTGAAAATGAAAACGATTGGTTTTTACCATAACTTCTTACCACACCAGCGCACAAAACTAAGCTCAAATGAAGATGAACACTTTAAACACTTTAAATATGATATGTTTCTAACGACTTCAGTAAACAAAACATTGAGGGTTAGGAGTCATACCGGAAGCTATGGGAATTCCAATCAGATTATAAATTAGAGCAAAGACAAAATTTATCCGAATCCTCTTCACTGTCTTTCTTGATAAGTCAATACTCGCCACAACATCCAGAAGATCATTCTGAGAACAGAAATATTTGTGGTATTAGTGAGTGTCTCTAACTTTACTAGGAACCGTGAAGACTTTTGTGTACTTTAGGGGAATAGGTGAACTCCCTGAAAATCTCAGATACTGCTAGAACATTGAGCTGTCCTTCAGCTATTTCACTCAAGGCTAGTGCTCTACCACTCTGAGCCACAGCACCACTTCCGGTTTTCTGGTGGTCAACTGGAGATAAGAGTCTCAAGGACTTTTCTGCCCTAGCTAGCTTTGAACTGCAATCCTCAGATTTCAGTCTCCTAAGTAGCTAGGATTACAGGTGTGAACCGCTAGTGCCTGGCAAGCATAGGATTCTGATTTGCACTGCTGAATTGAATTCCTAAGACTTTTTCATACTCTTGCTTCTGGAAACATGGGAATCAGAGCAGAATCATAGTGCTTGACACCTTACAAGGCTGTCACTGACGACAGTGGGCAGTTTCATACTCCTCAAAGGTCACACTGTAAGACTTACCCTTATCAAAACCACATCAGCTGCCTCGATGGCTACATCTGTGCCTGTGCCAATGGCAATTCCAACATTTGCCATGGCCAGAGCTGGGGAGTCATTAATTCCATCTCCAACCATTGCTACTCGCTTGCCTTCCTCTTGAAGTTGCTTCACCTTAGCCACTTTGTGGGAAGGCAGAACTTCAGCAAACACCTTGGTAATGCCAACCTAGATGAAGAAAGTAAGCTCAATTCAAGAAATAAGACTCGGCAACTGAAACATAACTGAGCAGTAACGTGTCATCCTTTTCTTCTCTTTCTCTCTCTCTTCTCTCTCTCTCTCCCCCTCTTTCTTTCTTCCCCTCCCTTCTACCTTCCTTCTTTCCTTTTAACCTTCTCTCCTTTCCCCTCTTTGTCCCTCCTTTCCTTTTTCACTACCTCCCCACTTCCTTCCCTTTTTTTTTTTTTTTTTTTTTTTTGGCCAGTCCTGGGGCTTGGACTCAGGGCCTGAGCACTGTCCCTGGCTTCTTCCCGCTCAAGGCTAGCACTCTGCCACTTGAGCCACAGCGCCGCTTCTGGCCGTTTTCTGTATATGTGGTGCTGGGGAATCGAACCTAGAGCCTCGTGTATCCGAGGCAGGCACTCTTGCCACTAGGCTATATCCCCAGCCCCTTCCTTCCCTTTTTTGTGTTAGTACTGGGGCTCAAACTAAGGGCCTGAGCACTATCCCTGAGCATTTTTGCTCAAGTCTGGCCCACTACCACTTGAGCCACAGCTCCACTTTTGGCTTTTTCGGTGGCTAATTGGAGATGAAAGTCTCATGGACTTTCCTGCCCTGACTAGCTTTGAACCATGATTATCAGATCTCAGTCTCCTGAGTATCTAGGATTACAGCAGGCTTGGGCCACCAATGTTTGGCTGAGCTATCTGACAAAGTGATAATGTAGAAGAGTGAGTTTTAAATATACTGTGGAGAGTGTGAAAATTGACAGTCTTTTTGGAGGACACTTAGCAACATTTTGCCCAGCAATTCTACTTTTAACTATATTTTAGATAGTTTTTCATGGAAAAAGTGGAGATGTTTATTAGTGCTTACTTGTAACAACAAAAATTTCAAAACCACCTAAATGTCTCTCTGGAAAAACAGTATAACAAATTATGACACATCCATACCACAGAACTCCACCTAACAGTGTAGAATGAATGAAATAGCCTTATAGGTAAACAAAACTGGGGAATATTGTTATGTTAAAAAAAGTAAGACTAGGGCTGGGACTGTGGCTTTGTGGTAGAGTACTTGCCTAGCATGCACGAAGCCCTGGGTTTGATTCCTTGGTACCGTATAAACAGAAAAGGCCAAAAGTGGCGCTGTGGCTAAAGTTGTACAGTGATGGCCTTGAGCAAAAAGGAAGCTCAGGGACAGTGCCCAGGCCCTGAGGTCAATTCCCAGGACTGGCAAAAAAAAACTATATAATAAGATAACTCAGGCTGGGGATATGGCCTAGTGGCAAGAGTGCTTGCCTCGTATACATGAGGCCCTGGGTTCAATTCCCCAGCACCACATATACAGAAAACTGCCAGAAGTGGCACTGTGGCTCAAGTGGCAGAGTGCTAGCCTTGAGCAAAAAGAAGCCAGGGACAGTGCTCAGGCCCTGAGTCCAAGCCCAGGACTGGCCAAAAAAAAAAAAAAGATAACTCGTAGATAGTCAGTGGCTCCTACTTGTAATCTTAGCTTCTCAGCAGGCTGGGATATAAGATTAGGGTTTGAAGCCAGCTTGGGCTGGAAAGTCTGTGAGACTCTTATCTATAATTAGTCACCAAAAAGACAAAAGTAGAGCCGTTGCTCAAGGGATAGAGCAGTAGCCTTAAGCAAAAAAAGCTCAGGAGCAGTGTCTATACTCTGAGTTCAAGTCCCGGTACCAGCACAAAAATAAAAAAATAAAGCTACTGAATAATCTGTATAAAATTATCCATTTGAAGTTGAAAATACTAGGAACTATACATTTGTATATGAACACATGGAAATATGAAAAAGTGAGGGGGAGAAGTGGACAAGGAACCTGGAAAAAGTATGACAAACTCTTTAGTTTGGGTTTTTTGTTATTTTGTTTTTGCCAGTCCTGGGGCTTGAACTCTGGGCTTGGGTGCTGTACCTGAGCTTCTTTGTGCTCAAGGGTTTGTGCTCAAGGTTTATCACTTGAGCCACAGTACCACTTACAGCTCTTTTGAGTAGCTTATTAGAGATAAGAGTCTTAACAGACTTTCCTGCCTTGGCTGGCTTCATAAAGCAATCCTCAGATCTCAGCATCCCGAGTGGCTATAATTATAGGTGAGAGCCTCCGAGTGCCCAGCTGCATTTGTTTTTACATAAATGAATACATACATGTATTCATAAAGATTTCTTGTGCAGCAGGTGCCAGTGGCTCATGCCTTTAATCCTAGCTACTTAAGAGGCTGAGAGCCAAGGAGGATCATGGTTCAAAGCCAGCCTGGGCAGAAAAGTCTGTGAGACTCTAATCACCAATAAACTGTTCGGGAAAAGCCAGAAGTGGTGCTGTGGCTGAAGTGGTAAAGCACTAGCCTTGAGCACAAAGAGGCTCAAGGACACTGCTCAGGCCCTGAGTTCAAGCCAAAAAAAATTCCTTGTGCAATTTAATAGAAGGAAGAAAGCATTCTAAAGTAAAAAAGACTGAAAAATATTGGCAACAAGGCAAATGTGCAGTGAGCAGAAATAGCATGTGTTGTAGGGAAATGGGCCTATGGCAGGGCTCAGGATGAACTAGAGTGGAATCTGCTTGTGGTTACTGCCATGATGATGAGCACCTGGCTTGGGCTGGTGAAGAATAGGAGCAACATTTCAAAGGAAGCAGCAACAGGCACTGGTATAGAGGATCAAGCACTCATCCTGCAATCTAAGCAAATACCTTTATTACTTATACCAGTAACACCCAAAGTCCACCCAGCATAGTATGCTAATTCTTCTTTAAGGAAATGGGTATGGCTATTTGGTGGTAATGAAAACAATAGTAATGTGAATTCTTTAGCATCTAAATGCAAGAAATAAAGCATACGTGAAGAATTAGAAATTAGCTGGCACAGCTGGCTCATACCTGTAATCCTAGCTACTCAGATCTGAGGATCACAGTTCGAAGCCAGACCAGGTGTGAAAGTCCATAAGACTCTTATCTCCAATAAACTACGAAGAAAAACCAAGTCGTGCTATGGATCAAGTGGTAGAGTGCTAGCCTTGAGCATAAAGAGGCTCAAAGTCAATGCCCGGGCCCTGAGTTCAACTCCCAAGACAGGCAAAAAAAAAAAAAAAAGAATTAGAAGTTACCACATGCTCTCCCCTCCCCCAACAAATAAGTAAATCAATTACCTGTGAAGCGATTGATCTAGCTGTTTTGCTGTTGTCTCCAGTCATGAGAACTACTTCTAAGCCCATAGACTTCAGAATATGGACAGCCAATTCTGCCTCCGGCTTCACTGTGTCAGCAATGGCAATCAAGCCACACAGCTCATCTATTGAACGGGCAGCAAAAGAGAAGAAGGCTTGCAATGTAGTGAAAGCAGAACAATACAGTAGATAACAAAAAAGCTGTTCAGGGCTTGGGTCTGCCAAATTTTGGACAAATTTCTCTATTTGGTTATGAAAATTCTACCGGGTAGCTGGTGAAGGCAGCACTAACTAATAAGAGACACCATGCCAGATGCCAGTGGCTCAAACCTGTCATCCTAGCTACTCACAAGGCTGAGATCAAAGTATCTCGATTCAAAGCCAGCCCAGGCAATGAAGCCTATGAAAGTCTAATCTGCAATTAACTACCAAGAAATGCCAGTAATGGAAGTATAACTCAAGTCATAGAGCACCAGGCTGGAGCACAAAATGTCAGGGATGGTACCCAGGCCTGAGGAATCGAACTCAGGGCTTTATGCATGTAGGCAAGCACTCTACCACTAAGCCACATTCCCAGCCTTGCTATTATTTTAATGTTGTTACTTTTAGATTTTTTCAATTGCCAAGCACAGTGGTTCAAGCTACTTAGTAGGTGGAGATTGTGGAATCATAGTTCAAGGATAGCCCAAGCAAAAAAAAAAAAGTTCATGAGATTTCATCTCAACCAGTGGTTAATACATACCTATTACACAGCTATGGGGAAGAACAATGGTTGGGCCCCATAACTCATGCTTGTCATCCAGCCTGGACTGTTGTCCAAACTGGCACTGGCATAAGGCGAGACCCTATCTCAAAAACAACTAATGTAATCTGGGTGATGGTGGCTCAGGCCTGTAACCCTATCTACTCAAGAAGCTGAGATCTGAAGATTAAGGTTTGAAGCCCAGCAGGAAAGTCCATGACATGCTTATCTCCAATTAATCAGCAAAAAGCCAACAGTGGAACTGTGGCTCACATACTAGAGTACTAGCCTTGAGCAAAAAAATCTAAGGGACAGCATCCAGGCCTCAAATTAAAACCCAGTAGTGGCACACACACAAAAAGACAACTGATATAAAACAGTACTGGAGGACTGATATAGAGTCTGCTTAGTAAGTGTCAGGATCTGGCTTAAAAAAAATTTAGTACCAAAAAAAGAAATTTTTTACTTAAAATAAGATAGATAAGAAAACAGTAAAGTTAAGGGACTTTCTAAAGTGGTCTTTTTTTGTCTTTTGTGGTACTGGAGACTGAATTCAGGGCCCCATTCCAACTGAGTTTTTGTTATTATTTTGTTTTCTGAGACAAGGTCTTGCTATGTAGCCCAGGCTGACCTTGAATCCCAAATCTTCTTGTATCAGCCCCTTAAGTGCTAGGATTACAGGTGGGTGCCACTCTGCCTGGCAAGATAATTTTTAACTAATTGTGACCAAGCATAGGCTGCTAATATTTTCACTTTGCATTCAAGTTGCTTTTTTTTTTTTTTGGCCAGTCCTGGGGCTTGGACTCAGGGCCTGAGCACTGTCCCTGGCTTCTTTTTGCTCAAGGCTAGCACTCTGCCACTTGAGCCACAGCGCCACTTCTGGCCATCTTCTGTATATGTGGTGCTGGGGAATTGAACCTGGAGCCTCATGTATAGGAGGCAAGCACTCTTGCCACTAGGCCATATCCCCAGCCCCTCAAGTTGCTTTTGAATAACCTTTATAGTTCAAAAGTCTCTTCATACATTAAACAGTAACAGGTGACCACAGTGAGTCATAGCACACTATGGGAAATCTTACCATCCACTGCCACCAATACTGCAGTCCGACCTCTCCTCTCATGCTCAATCATGTAATCATCAACGTCATTACTAATAACAAGACCATTTCTAATCATCCACTCCCGGTTGCCAATGAGGACTTTGTACTGCTGTGTATTAACAGGATCTGAAAGGAAACACAGAAATAACATTGAATGAGCTCAGGTATCCCATACAGCCACTCTATGAGGTAAGTTCCTGTCTAACCTTGTAGTTACTACATGGCATTTTTTTGTAAATGATAAGCTAAAACAGTGATTTTCAATTTTTTGAGGAACAGACTGAGTTTGAGTTCACTGCACACAGAGCTGCCTTCACCAGAAATGCCCTTAGCACTCTTCCCATGTTCTTCAAGAGCGCGTTCACATGTAACTTTCTGCTGGCTGCCAGTGGCTCATGTCTATAATCCTAACTACTCAGAAGGCTGAGATCTGAGGATCATGGTTCAGAGCCAGTGCAGGCAAGAAAATCTATGAGGCTCTTATTTCCAATTAACCACTCCCACCAAAAATAGAAAAAGGCCAAAACGCCAGGTGCCAGTGGCTCATGCCTATAATCCTAGCTACTCAGGAAGCTGAGATCTGAGGATGAGATCACAGTTTGAAGCTAGACTGGGCAGGAAAGTCTGTAATACTTCTTTTTAATCTTTAAGTAGTTGTACAAAGGAATTGCCATTTGACAAGGCAGTTTATGAATACAATTCATCTTGATCAATGTCACCCCTTTCAACATTCTTTCCCATCCCTCCCAACCCATCCTGCCTTCACTTTTTTTTTTTTAACTTTGTAGGATATACATTGAATTCTTTTTTTTTTTTTTTTTGGCCAGTCCTGGGCCTTGGACTCAGGGCATGAGCACTGTCCCTGGCTTCTTTTTGCTCAAGGCTAGCAGTCTGCCACTTGAGTCACAGCGCCACTTCTGGCCATTTTCTGTATATGTGGTGCTGGGGAATCGAACCCAGGGCTTCATGTATACGAGGCAAGCACTCTTGCCACTAGGCTATATCCCCAGCCCCATACATTGAATTCTTAACTGCATTCTCCAAGTGAGACTCTTATCTCCAATTAACTACCACCCAAAAAAGAGATGGAAGTGTAGCTGTGGCTCAGTGGTAGAACACTAGCCTTGAGCACAGAAATTCAGAGACAGTGCCCAGTCCCAGAGTGCAAGCACCAGGACTGGCACAAAAAATTAAATGTCACTTTCTTTTTAAGGCTTTCCTTTGATCTTCCATAGCAATGGAAGCAATTCAACATGCAATTCTAGTTGGTTGCAACGTTAATTCAATTTTCAATTACATAGCAATTCAATTAAGTTGAAAATAATTATTGTCCACCAGTAGCCTAATGTGGTTGGGGGTAAACATACAATCATGCTGATGTTTCTCGCTGAGTCAGGATCACAGACTCCCCTCCCCAATCCTGGCGCTTGAACTCTGAGCCTGGGCTCTGTCCCTGGGTTCCTTTTGCTCAAGGCTAGCACTCTACCACTTGAGTCACAGTGCCACTTCCAGGTCTTCCTGTGATTAACTGAAGATAAGAGTCTCTGCAGAGTTTCCTGCCCAGACTAGCTTTGAACCATGATCCTCAGATTTCAGCCTCCTCAGTAGCTAGGATTACAGGCATGAGAGCCACCAACACCCAGGACCACGGACTTTAAGTAAGCTTTTGGTGCTGTGACAATTGCACTCACTTCCCTAAGTCTACTAATTCTGTGTATCTTCTAGATGGCTATGTTATATCTTTCCTTTCGGGTCTGTAACTTCCCCCTTGTTCTCATGCCAGATCACTCTGCTTCCTGCTTCTGAAAAACAATCAACACATCTCCCAGGGTACATGTGCTTCCTGCATCCTTATATCCTACAGCCCCTTCTACTACAAATTGACTTTGCTCCTTTGTTTTTGGAAATACCAAAATGATTTTATTTTTTTGTCATTGACAACATGCATGACATTGACATTATATCATTTTGTTTGTTTTTGGTCAGTGCTAGGGCTTGAATTCAGGGCCCGGTATTGTCCCTAAGCTTTTGTGTTCAAGGCTAGCACTCTACCACTTTGAGCCACTTCTGGCTTTTAGGTGGTTCATTGGAGATAAAGGGTCTCTTGAACTTTCCTGCCCAGGATGGCTTTGAACCACAATACTCAGATCTCAGCCTCCTGAGTAGCTAGGATTATAGGCATGAGCCACCATGCCCAGCTTGTTGGCTTCTTTCATATTACTTAAGTATACATTAAAAATACATATGTTGGGCTGGGAATGTGGCTTACTGATAGAGTGCTTGCCCAGCATGAATGGAGCCCTAGGTTCGATTCCTCAGTACCAATAAACAGAAAAGGCCAGAAGTGGTGATTTTGCTCAAGTGGTGAAGTGCAAAAAGAAGCAAAAAGAAGCTCAGGGATGGTGCCCAGGCCCTAAGTTCAAGCCCCAAGACAGGCAAAAAAAAAAAAAACCTCAAAACAAGCCTCTCTGATCTCGACTACTTCTCTAGCTATATGACTGCTCTGCTGCCAGCACAGCATGATTCATACTATCTTCCTTGTTTGTCTCCAAGTCATGGCTTTCCACTGTCTCATGAACCCACTCCAAAGCTTTACCTTGTAAACCAGTGACTCTTGCTTTTCTTTTTTGTACTTGAGTGGAACATGTAAAAAAATAAACTTTTCATCTTGTCTCCAGTGCTGCTCCTGTGGTTCTTCTGCTCATTTTACTCTTGCTTTTGTTTGGAAGTAATGAAGTGTGAAACCCAGGGCACTGTGCAAGCACTCTATCACTGAGCTACATTCCCAGCCCTTGTGTGTGTGTGTGTGTGTGTGTGTGTTTTTTTTGGCCAGTCCTGGGCCTTGGACTCAGGGCCTGAGCACCATCCCTGGCTTCTTCCTGCTCAAGGCTAGCACTCTGCCACCTGAGCCACAGCGCCCCTTCTGGCCATTTTCCATATATGTGGTGCTGGGGAATCGAACCGAGAGCCTCATGTGTAGGAGGCAAGCACTCTCGCCACTAGGTCATATTCCCAGCCCCCCTTGTGTTTTTTGTAATATAATTTTATTGTTACTATTAAGGTGTTCTACCAAGGCGTATTGTTTCATAAATTAAGTAATGAGCACATTTCTGTTTTGGACAATGACATCCTTCCTTTGTGTTCCCCAGTTTCCCCTCTCGTCCCTGCACAGTTAATTTTCCACTTAGTGTCTACTATGTATCATGCCTGCATTTGTTCATCATTACTCCCTCCATTTTATACACCCTTTGCTCCCCTATCAAAAGACAGAAAGCAAAAAGCAAAAACAAAACAAAAAAAAAAAACACTCCACCCACAAGAACAAGAAGAACCCCATGTTTCCATTTCCTGGAATTCATTTCAATAAATAGTATTTGAAATGTCCAGTAGAGTTATGCCGTTGGGTTCTAAGTTTCCTCCTTTAGTCTCACTGTTTGTGTTCAGCCCTTGGTGGTTTTTATTTTTTGGTGTGTGTGTGCATGTGTGTGTGCGCGTGCCCACACGTGTACTTGGGCTGGGACTCGTGACCTGAGCACTGTCCCTGAGCTTTTGTACTCAAGGCTAGGATTCTACCACTTGAGCCACAGTTCCACTTCTGGCTTTTTGGTGGTTAACTGCAGATAGAAGTCTCACAGACTTTCCTGCCCAGGCTGGCTTTTAGCCTTAATCCTTACTTAGATCTCAGCCTCCTGAGTAGCTAGAATTACAGGCAAGAGCCACCAGCTTCAGCACTTGTATTTTTTATTTATTTATTTATTTATTTATTTATTTATTTTTTGCTAATCCTGGGACTTGAACTCAGGGCCTAGACACTGTCCCTGAGCTTCTTTTGGTCAAGGCTAGGAATCTACCACTTGAGCCACATCACTGCTTCCAGTGTTTTTTATTTACGTGGTACTAAGGAGTCAAAGTGAGGGCTTCATGCATGCTAGGCAAGCACTTGACCACTAATCCACATTCCCAGCCCCAGCCCTTGGTTTTTGAGTTAAGGTACCCCAAGCTAAACTCAAACCCATGATCTTCCTTCTTCCATCTCCCAAATGCTGGGATTATATTATAGGCATGTGCCACCACACCTGGCTTCCCTATCTTATTTAATGGAAATTCTATCCTTCAAACTGCTTAGACCACTAGCCTTAGCATAATTTTTGATTCCCATTTCTCCTGTACTTCATCAAATCCATGAAAAAAACCTTTCCACTTTCCTTTCAGTGCAGTTTTACCACTTCTTACAACCTCTAGTGTTATTGCCACACTGGTCCAAGCTACTGTGGTCTTTCATTTGAGTATGGCAACAGCCCACTCACTCATCTCTCTGCCTCTTCCTTTGCCCTTGGCTTCTACTTCCTCAGAACACATGGAGTAATACTTTAAAAACATTAAGCCAAGCTGGGCACGGGTGGCTCACACCTGTAATCCAAGCTACTCAAGGGCTGAGATTTGATGGTCTCGTGGCACAGCAAGCCTAGGAAGGAAAGTCTATGAGACTCTTAACTCTAATTCATCACCAAAAAAGCTGGAAGTGGAGGTGTGGATCAACTAATAGAGTGCTAACTTTAAAGGGGGAAAAAAGCTTAATGACATTGCTCAAGCCAAGTTCAAGCCCTAGGACCAGCAAAAAATGAAAACAAAACCATCCAGTGAGATTCCAGCCCTCCATGATTCAAAACCCTAAAGCAGCTTCCCATCTCAGGGTGAAAAAGCAAAGGCCTAACTGGGGAACCTAGCTCACAACAGAGCACTTGCTTAATATGTACCAGGTTTGGGATTTGATCCCCAACACCAAAAACCTACCAAAGAAAAAGACCAAGTTTAAAAAAAAAAGAAAAAGACCAAATATTTCCAATGTCCTTGTGTGGGATCTGACCCAGCAATATGTGTGTCTCATCTTTTCTTCCTTTTCCTCCTTAGTCTGTTCTGGCTATGCAGGTCTCCTTGCCATTCTCTAAACAAGTACACATCAATGTAAGCTTTCCTACATACCCTTCCTCCTGTTGCAATGCTCTTACTGTGTATGTTCTTTGTAACTTCCCTAGGGTCTCTGTTCAAACATCAGCCTCCTTCTTGGTAAGGTGATCAGAGCAGCCTCTGAAACAGCACCTGCTGCTCCCAGCATTCCCTTCACTTCAGTCCACTTCACCTCCTTCCACAGCACCATCTCTACTAGCTAGATCTATTTCCTTTTGATTCCTCCACCATTTTTCTGCTGCCCCACCAAGAATATAAGTTCCATGGGATAAGAAATTTATCTATCATCTTGCTCACTGCTGAGACATGGAGGGGAGAGAGTGTTGTGCTGGGGATTGAAGTCTGAGCCTTGCACATGCTACACACAAGCTCTCCCACTGAGCTTCACCCCACCTCACACACATACTGCTGATTCCTAGTGCCCTGAATAGGTGTACTACATACAATAAATGCTCCATAATAAGGGTGATGAATGATCCTTTAAAAGTCACTATTCCTGGGGCTGGGGATATGGCCTAGTGGCAAGAGTGCTTGCCTCATATACATGAGGCCCTGGGTTCAATTCCCCAGCACCACATATACAGAAAATGGCCAGAAGTGGCGCTGTGGCTCAAGTGGCAGAGTGCTAGCCTTGAGCAAAAAGAAGCCAGGGACAGTGCTCAGGCCCTGAGTCCAAGCCCCAGGACTGGCAAAAAAAAAAAAAGTCACTATTCCTTGATACTGTATACCCATAGACAAAGAAAAAGAAGTCACAGACTAGCTGAAAATGGTCAGGAAATAACTAATTATTATTATTTTGCCAGTCCTAGAGCTTGAATCAGGGCCTGAGCTCTGTCCCTGAGCCTCTCTGTGCTCAAGGCTAGCATTATATGACTCTTGCCACTAGGCTATATCCCCAGCCCATGTGAGAAAGTTTTTGAAGGAAAGAGAACCTTCATCAAATGCTAAGGGCATGAACACTGCATGAACAGAAGCATGAGTCTGCAGCAAGTAAGTGAATTCAATAAACCTAGAATACGCTCTCTTGAAACTTAGAGACAAAGGAAAAGAAAGGCTGAGTCTAGATGGGAATATAGTGATTTTAGTGGAAGAAAATCAAGAAGCAAAAAGACATGACAGAGGGAGGTTCCTGAGGAACTGAGAGAGGGCGGGACTTGAGCAAAGATGGAGGGGTGTGCCAGGCAAGATGGGAGATACTTCTCATGGAGAAGAAATGACTGAACAAAATATAGAACACATGTCTGAGAAGCATAATTTTCTATATGAGAAATAGGTGATTTGCCAAGGGGACTTGAGGGAGGAACACAGGCTCTTGTGAAAGATACAAAAGGTTAAGAAGTTAGCTGGATACCAGTGGCTCCTAGCTACTCAGGAAGCTGAGATTTGAGGGTCATGGTTCAAAGCCAGCCCGGGCAGAAAAGTTTATGAGACTCTTATCTCCAGTTAACCACCAGAAAACTGAAGTGGAGCTGTGGCTTAAAGTGGTAGAGCACTAGTCTTGAGCAAAACAGCTCAGGGACAACACCCAGGCCCTGAGTGCAAGCCCCAGGAATGGCACCAAAATTAATGAATAATTTTTAAAAAATAACAGGTTGATAGTTGTAGTGACAGATACTAAATCATGAAGCACCCACAAAAGGCAGCTCCCATCACTCTATGGTGGTGCAGCTGGCAAACGTTCCTAAGTATCCTGAGAAAAGTCATCAGACAGCTCTCAATAAACTTAATTTGAGAGAATGAAATCAGGAAGTCAAGTTTTGTTTCTTCTATAATAGTCCAAGGTTATCAAGTTAGCTGATGATTCATAATTGGCACTACAAAGAAAATTAGCTTACTTGAGAGTTGGGCATCAATGATCATAGAAGACGAAGTTGGAAGTTCATTACTTGAATCAATTTCAACAAGGGATGCATTTTTAATGTTATTTTCCTCTATCTTCCAGTGGTTCTTATGGATCAAGCCTTCAATATTGGTGACTTTGCAGCTAATACCACAGCCCGGTACAACCTGGAAATCTGTACAGGTACCCAAGGTTTCAGTGTCCAGCTCCTAACAAACAGAAACAAATGTGAATAAGACATCCTATGCTGTTCTGAAAATCCAAGGGCATTCCATCAGCAAGACCACAGATTAGATTACTTCTTGTGAACGGGAAATACTTTAAACAAAATTATCACTAACCACTGCCCACTAGACAGTGGGTGACTATAAAGAAACAGAAGGGGATGGGAATGTGGCTTAGCAGTAGAGTGCTTGCCTAGCATTCATGAAGCCTTGGGTTCGATTCCTCAGCACCACATAAACAGAAAAGGCCAGAAGTGGTGCTGCGGCTCAAGAGGTAGAGTGCTAGCCTTGAGCAAAAAGAAGCCAGGGACAGTGCTCAGGCCCTGAGTTCAAGCCCCAGGACTGGGAAAGGAAAGGAAAGGAGGGAGGGAGGGAGGGAGGGAAGGAGGGAGGGAGGGAGGGAGCAAGGGAGGGAGGGAGGGAGGGAAGGAGAGGGAGGAAGAGAAGGGAGGGAGGAAGAGAAGGAGAGAAGGAAGGAGAGGGAGGGAGGAAGAGAAGGAGAGAAGGAAGGAAGGAAGGAAGGAAGGAAGGAAGGAAGGAAGGAAGGAAGGAAGGAAGGAAGGAAGGAAAATAAAGAAATAGAGCAATTAAGTATAACATTCAAAGTCATAGGAGAGCTCTAGAATCCTTATTCTTTCAAATTTATATAACACATAGAAAGATTGTGGATATTCTCTACCCTTTCTAGTATGGAACTATAGTCATTTTTAAGTTGGTTGTGTAGCTTGAACTGAAGGGCCTGGGTGCTGTCCCTGAGCTCTTTTGCTCAAAGCTAGTGGTCTACCACTTTGAGTCACTGCTACACTTCTGGCTTTCTGATGGTTAATTGGAAATAAGAATCTCACAGACTTTCCTGTCCAGGGTTGGCTTTGAACTGTGATCCACAAATCTCAGCCTCCTGAGTACCTATGATTACAGCCAGCTGTGGTGGCACAAACTGGTAATCAGTGAGAAGGGTAAGGCAGGAGGATCGTGAGTTTGAGACCAGCCAACACCTTGGGGTTGGGTATTTAGTTCAGTGGCAAAGCACTTGCCTGGCAAGTGCACGGCCTTGAGTTCAGTCCTCAGCGCTGGGGGCATGGGGGAGAAGCTAAGATTACAGGCATGAGCCACTGGCAGTGCCCAGTCAAGTTGATATATTTTATGTGTTAAATTAATATGAGATAATTAGGAATTTACACAGCAGGGAACAGTGGTTTGCACCTGTTACTGCCAGATATACAGGGAAACACAAGTAGAAGGATTGTATCCTTGTACAGCCTGGGCATAAACAGAGACTAGACCTTGGAAATAAACAATGGAAAAAGGGACTAGAGGTGTAGTTCAAGTAGTAGGGAATTTGCCTAGCCAGCTCAGGGTCCAGAGTTCAAGCCCTAGTACTGCAAAAGAGAGAAGAGAGAGAAAAAAATAGAGAAAGAAAGGAGAGATAGAGAGAGGGGGGAAAAAGAGAGAGAAAAGAAAGAGAAGAAAGGGGGCTGGGAATATGGCCTAGTGGCAAGAACGCTTGCCTGGTATTCATGAAGCCCTGGGTTCAATTCTCCAGCACCACATATATAGAAAACGGCCAGAAGTGGCGCTGTGGCTCAAGTGGCATAGTGCTAGCCTTGAGCAAAAAGAAGCCAGGACAGTGCTCAGGCTCTGAGTTCAAAGCCCAGGACTGGAAAAAAAAAATCTCGTGGAAAAAAACAAAGGATACAAGTCAGTTGGGGAAAAATACAAACGTCAATAAATACATTAAAAGAAATTCAGGTAAATGTTGGTGACTCATACCTATAATCTTAGCTACTCAGGAGACTGAGATCTGACAATCATGAGTTGAAGTGAGTCAGGATAAGACAAAACTGTAAGACACACTTAACTCCAACTAACCAGGGAAAAAAAGCCAGAAGTGGAGCTCTGGCTCAAGTGGTAGAGTGCCAACCTTGAGGAAAAAGGCCAAGCAAGAGGATGAGGTCCTGAGTTCAAGCCACAGGATAAAAGAAAAAAAAATCACCTTTATTCATAGTTAAGAAACTGCAAAGCAACTGTCAAAAGCAATTAAAAATAATGTGTTGATAAGAATGTGAAGAGGGCTGGGAATGTGGCTTAGTGGTAGAGTGCTTGCCTCATATACATGAAGCCCTGGGTTCCATTCCTCAGCTCCACATATATAGAAAAAGCCGGAAGTGGTGCTGTGGCTCAAGTGGTAAAGTGCTAGCCTTGAGCAAAAAGAAGCCAGGGACAGTGCTCAGACCCTTACTTAGTTCAAGTCCCAGGACTGGCAAAAAAAAGAATGTGAAGAAATGAGCTGGCTACTGCTGGCTCACCTCTATATTCCTAAAAACACGGGAGGCTGCAATCTGAGGTCTGAGGTTCAAAAACAACCAAACAGAAAAGTCTACAAGACTCTATCTCCAATCAGCCAAAAAAGCTGTACTGGAGTCATGGCTCAAGTGGTACCAGCCATGAGCAAAAAAGCTGAGAAGTGAGGCCCTGAGCTGAAGCCCAAGACCAGAATGTGGAGAAATGGACTCCCACAGCATTGGATGCAGGTATGAACTGCTATGCCCTTTGCATGAGTGTTGGTGATAGTCATCAGAATTTAACCACAGCATCATTTCAGGAAACAACTGCATCAATAAACGTATAGCAGTGATAAACATGCAAAAGCTAATAGGGACATTTAATGTACTTTGTAAAAAACAAAAACATTACATAAAGAGACTATGAAACAACGTGAGAAGGGCTGGAGGTGTGATTAAAGTGGTACAGCACCAGCCATAAGCAAAAAACGTCAAGTAAGAACAAGGGGCCCTGAGTGACGCCCCCAGTACCAGCACAAAAATAAAAGCAAACAAACAACTATACAAACAAAAGAACAAATGGAGCAGAGCTGTATTTCCTGATATGAAAAGTTCACTTAATAAAATAAAAAGCAAGGTACTAAGATTAGTCATTGTATGACCTTTCTATGTAAAGTTTAAAAAGAGAGAGAGAGAGAGAGAGAGAGACAGAGGAGAGAGAGAGAGAGAGAGAGAGAGAGAGAGAGAGAGAGAGAGAGAGAGAGAGAGAGAGAGTGTGTGTGTGTGTGTGTGTGTGTGTGTGTGTTTTTCCAGCCCTTGGGGAAACTGAGATAAGAAGGCTGAGACTTTGAGGCCAGCCTGGGCTACAAAGCAAGACCTTTCCTGTTTAAAAAAATAGTTAACAGCAGGAGCTGATAGCTCATGCGTCTAATCATAGCTATTCAGGAGCTGAAATCTGAGGATCACAGTTCAAAGCCTTGGCAGGAAAATTAGAGACTCTTCAATTAATCACCAAAAAAGCCAGAAGTAAAACTATGGTTCAATTGGTAGAGTGCTATACATGAGCAAAAAAATGCTTAGGAACCACACCTAGGCCCTGAGTTCAAGCCCCAGGACTGGCACACAAAATAAAGGTTAACATATACTTTGTGAATATCTTTTTTTTTTTGGCCAATCCTGGGCCTTGTACTCAGGGCCTGAGCACTGTCCCTGGCTTCTTTTTGCTCAAAGCTAGCACTCTGCCATTTGAGCCACAGCACCACTTCTGGCCATTTTCTGTATATGTGGTGCTGGCTTTATAGTATATGAAATATATCTCAAAGTTGTCAGGATAACTGTTAAATATTGGAGATAGGAATTATGGGAGGGGCAGGGGATGAGGTTTTTCACTCTTCATATGTAATTCCCTGAGCTATCTGCATTTTTCCATCACATACATGTATTACTTTAGATCAACCCATACGTGGTAGGATCAGAGTAAACTTCTATTTTCATCTTCCTACTTGTTTTTGTGAAGAAAGTAAGCCATCTAAGAGTTGATGAGAAAAGACAATTCTTTTTTAGCCTTCCATCAACTATACATGTTAGGCAAAGACCACTCTTGGTGTAATTCCTGCAGGAGCAGATGGCATGGAATCAAAGGGGAAGCATACCTGTTTGCAGTACTTGGTTACTGCTGTTCCTAGAGGGTGCTCACTGCTGCTCTCAGCAGTTCCCACAATGGCCAGGATCCTACTGCGAGGCATCCTGTTACTTTCCACTAAAATCTTTACTTGATTCACCACTGGAGTTCCATGGGTAATGGTTCCAGTCTTGTCGAATACTACTACCTTTACCTGAAAGGAAATGAAAAATAGAATACACTTAGATAACTGGATAATCCTTACAATCACCTTCCCAGAAATTTTTTTAAAAAGGCATACTGCGACAGATCATTATTTTTGTCTTGTAATACACTGGCTTTTGACTTGTTTTCACTTAAACTTATTTTCCTTGGGTGAGCAAAAGGAAGGAAGAATAAGAGGAGAAGCTTTCTAGTTGCAATGCATCTCTCACTTCTGTGAATGTGCAATCTTTTCTTATCCTGCTAAATGTCTGTAGATCCATATGAAGCAGCTAGAGCTAATTGTTAAAGCAGTTACGACAAATGGGACTACTACAAATTAAAAAGTTTCTGCACAGCTAAGGACATAGCCACCAAAATAGAAAGACAGCCAACCATATGGGAAAGGATTTTTACCAGGACAGCAACAGACAAAGGCCTGATATCTGTCATCTACAGAGAACTCAAAAAACTAAGCCCCTCCAAGCCCAATAAACCAATTAGGAAATGGGCAAAGGAGCTAAAGAGAGACTTCACAAGAGAAGAAATAAAAATGGCAAAGAAACATATGAGGAAATGTTCAACATCCCTGGTAGTAAAGGAAATGCAAATAAAAACAACCCTGAGATACCACCTCACCCCAGTTAGAATGGCCTATACTCTGAACTCAGGCAACAATAAATGCTGGAGGGGGTGCGGGGAAAGAGGAACCCTTCGCCATTGTTGGTGGGAGTGCAAATTAGTACAACCACTTTGGAGAACAGTATGGAGGTTTCTCAAAAAGCTCAATATAGACCTACCCTATGACCCAGCCATACCACTCCTAGGCATCTATCCTAAACAGCAAGTCCCAAGATATCAAAAAGACATTTGTACTTCCATGTTTATTGCGGCACAATTCACAATAGCCAAAATATGGAAACAACCCAGATGCCCCTCCACAGATGAATGGATCCAAAAAATATGGTACCTTTACACAATGGAATACTACATAGCGATTAGGAATGGTGAAATATTGTTATTCGCAGGGAAATGGTCAGAACTCGAACAAATAATGTTGAGCGAGACAAGCCTAGAACACAGAAAACAAAGGGGCATGATCTCCCTGATATATGACTGTTAACAAAGGGAGACGGAGAGTCAGTAGAGACCAGGTCTGTGAAACCAAAAACTGCTTGTCAAATGGTATTTCCCACAGGATTGGGGCAGCGACCCAACAGTATGTAACTAAAACCAAACTACTCAACATATAAAGGTCAAAAATCGACCTCTCATTGGAATACAATAGCTCAAAAGCTATGTATGTACGTTCATATAAGACTACTGTCGACATATTGTCTAATATCGACATTACATTTAAAACCCTAGGCGAATTTTCTTGGGCTTGGCCACGTGGCTACTGTATATGTTCTTGATACATTGTATATTGTATATATGTCTACCTGACCTAGAGAAGGGAAAGAAAAACAGGGCGTAAGATATCACAAGAAATGTACACACTGCCCTACTATGTAACTGTACCCTTTTTGCACAACACCTTGTAAAAAAATTTGTGTTCAATTAATAAATAAATTAAATTAATAAAAAAAAAAGCAGTTAACAGCTGCCTCTAGTGCCTCCAGGGAAAGCACAAAGGCTCTCAATACTAATACCAGTGGGGATAGCTAGGCAGTAGGCATCTCATTCTTACAAGTCGTTTACAGGGAGTGAGTACCACACAGGACTGGCTGGTGGTTTGGGCTTGGTTGGATCTTGTTTAGGGTCTTGGGCTCAGGGAACCAATATGAGAAACTTCAAGCCATATAGAAAAAAGAATAGGAAATTATCTGGTGTTAGAGAACATATTCACCTCACTGTACACTTGAAACAAGAACCCTGAAAAATTAATCGCCCCAAGGAACTGAGATAAGAAATATGAGTATTAAATACAAAGTATCACCCAGGCACTGGTGGCTGAGGCTGAGATCAAAGAATCAAGGTTGGAAGCCAGTCCAGGCAGGAAAATCTGTGAGATTATCTTCAATTAACCACCAGAAAATCAGAAGTGGAGCTGTGGCTCAAAGTGATAGAGAGCCTTAAGCAGAAAAGCTCAGGGACAGCACCCAGGCCCTGAGTTCAAGCCCATGACCTATCAATACATACAATCAATACATCAATGCATGCATGCATGCATACATACATACATACATACATACATACATACATAGCATCACCCTGGACAAGAGGGAAATGTCTATAAAGAATATTATGAAGACAACAGAGGAAAGTAGAATGTGGACTTTAGATAATGGTATGTCAGTATTCATTTCTTGACTTTGATAAACATTCTGTGGTTGCAGATGGAACTGTCCTTATTCTTAGCAAAGGTACCCAACAGCTACAGTATAGAGTACATTTTTTCTTTAAGTCTGATCCTATAGCAAAATAAAGTATTGCTATAAAATTACTAACACAAAGTTGTAATGTGTATGTGTACCTAATCATATAAAATAATATTTATCAAAATGAGCTCCAGAAAATGGAAACAAATTTTTTTTTCCTTTATTGCTGTTGTTTTCTTGTCTTACTGTCTTGCTTGTCCATATATCTGTCTTTGGGAGGTTAAGGGGGAAATACAGAAATCCAGGAACAAAGAGTGAACAAACGCAGCAGTGGTACTTACTAGACACTATGTTGAAAATGAACTATATAGCTTGTGGGTGGGAATGGGAGGGAAAAACTTGGAGAGAGCAAGGGAAGGGGTGGTATTGTCCAAAAAGAAATGTGCTCATAACCTGACTTATATAATGATAACCCCTCAGTACATCACCTTTACAATAATAAAGAATTTTTTTAATTACTAGCTTGTACTCATTGGCTAGATGAGGCCCCAATTTTGTTCTAATGTTCTATGTTTACTACATGCATCTATATATATTTTCAATCTTCATATGAATGTAGCTTTAGTTGAAGTTGAGTAGCCTGGACTAAAAATGTTACAAAAATCCTAATTTGAAAACTATCAGGACTAGCACTACATTCCTCATGTCATGCTGCAAATTGCCAGCTGGAGGCAGCAAAGGCAAACAAACTGCACTGTCATGGGTGGGGGGGGGGGGAGGGGGTTAGCTCCTGATGAAGAATATAAGCAATGAGTGACCTACAAATAATATACTAGAAGCCCATGACACTTTGGCAAGTACCTATTCTGTCTTCCTGTCCTAAAGACTAATTTAGGTAGAGCCAGAAGCAGTAATCCTGGCTTGAGACCAGCTTGCATAAAATAAAGTTCACAGGCTCCATTTCAACCAATGGCTGGGCATGGTGGTATATGCCTGTTATCTCAATCATGTGAGACACACAAGTAGAAAGACTGCTACCCAGGCAGGCCCAGGCATAGAGACCCTACCTCAAAAATAACCAATGTAAAAAGGGGCTGCAAGGCATGGCTCAATTGGTAGAGTATTGCCCTAGCAAGCACAAGGCCTTGAGTTCAATCCCCATCACCATCAAAAAATAAAAACAAAGGTCTGGTCTAGTATAAGCTAGGCTCGAAAGACAAGTTTTCCATATCAAGCATGCTCTGAACAAATTGATCTCAAGTCTTTTTATTTTTTTATTTTTATTTTTTGGCCAGTCCTGGGGCTTGGACTCTGGGCCTGAGCACTGTCCCTGGCTTCTTTTTGCTCAAGGCTAGCACTCTGCCACTTGAGTTACAGCACCACTTCTGGCCATTTTCTGTATATGTGGTGCTGGGGAATCGAACCCAGGGCCTCATGTACATGAGGCAGGCACTCTTGCCACTAGGCCATATCCCCAGCCCTCAAGTCTTTTTAAAACTCTTAAACAGAAAAGCCAATCTGGCGAACTAGAATAATAGCATTCCTACCTCAACCTTTAGGATAGTTCCAGAAGAAGCTGTTTCTGAGTCAATCACATGGAAATAATTCTGGCCTCTGGGATTCTCAATAGGAGTATGATCGCAAGTTTGGATGGCACACTTTTTGGTTCTGGGGACTCTTACCTTATGGGCCATTTCCAGTGGCTCTCCACCTTTGATAAGTATGCCATTTTGAGCACCTACTCCTGTCCCCACCATCACAGCAGTTGGAGTGGCCAGTCCCAGTGAGCAGGGACATGCAATACACAAAACTGTGATGGCGGCTTGGAAAGCAAAGCGTATTGTTGTTTCTGTTCGGGAGATACTTCTATTGTAGCCCTTTAGAAGAAAGGCACAAAATTTGGTTATTGATGCCCAGCTGTGCAAAACAAAAGAAACAAAGCTTTATCCTATTTAAGTAAAACCTCCAAGTTAAAATTCACATATCTAGCTACCAACATATATTTTAGTTACTAATAAGAAATATTACGGGGCTGGGGATATAGCCTAGTGGCAAGAGTGCCTGCCTCGGATACACGAGGCCCTAGGTTCGATTCCCCAGCACCACATATACAGAAAACGGCCAGAAGCGGCGCTGTGGCTCAAGTGGCAGAGTGCTAGCCTTGAGCGGGAAGAAGCCAGGGACAGTGCTCAGGCCCTGAGTCCAAGGCCCAGGACTGGCCAAAAAAAAAAAAAAAAAAAAGAAATATTACTGTTTTTATTTTAAACAAGTGAGAATTCTAAAGTCAAAATTTCATTTGGGATAATTCTAGATTTACAAACTATGGAATGAATATAAGCACCATAAAACTCCATTTTCTTTGTTTTATTCTCTATATCTAAAGTATTTTTATTTTAGGAAAAAAAAGAATTCTGACTCTCTGTATACTAACAGAATTAACCTGCTTTTCACATTATTCATAAAGATAATAAAAAAAATTCACCAGGCATGCCAAGGGCTTTTGTTAGATTTTGAACATAACAATGGGAACTGGGGTTCCTAGTGGCATTGGATCTTTGCTTAGGTGTGGAAATATGACAGCTTCAGGGGAAAATCTCCTAAGACCCACTGACCTCCTGAGAAAAATTTCTGAAAGGAATTTCCCAACAATCTTGTGTACTTCACCAACCTGAATCATTTAAAGGGACTTTTAAAAAATATTATACTACTGACCATAACATGGACTAGATAGTTAGGAACAAACTTGTTTGGTTTTTTTTTTTCACTTAAAAAATGCAAAGGAGGGGCTGGGAATATGGCCTAGTGGTAGAGTGCTCGCCTTGTATGAAGCCCTGGGTTTGATTCCTCAACACCACATATATAGAAAACTGCCAGAAGTGGCGCTGTGGCTCAAGTGGCAGAGTGCTAGCCTTGAGCAAAAAGAAGCCAGGGACAGTGCTCAAGCCCTGAGTTCAAGCCCCAGGACTGGCAAAAAAAAAAAATGTAAAAGATGAAGATCTGAGGATTGCAGTTCAAAGCCAGCCTAGGCAGAAAAGTCCCTATGAAGTGTCACTATGGCTCAAAGTGGTAGAGTTCTAGTCTTGAGCAACAGGAGTTCATGGACAGCACCCAGGTCCAGAGTTCAAGCCCTAGGACTGGAAAAAAGGTAAAACGGCCAGGTGCCAGTAGCTTAGGCCTATAATCCTAGGTACTCAGGAAACTGAGATTGAAGCTAGCCTGGGCAGGAAGGTCCATGAGACTCTTCGCCAATTAACCACCAAAAAGCCAGAAATGGAGGTGTGTCTTAAGTGGTAGAGTGCTACTCTTGAGCAAAAAAGCTCAGGGACAGTGCCCAGACCCTGAGTTCAAGCTCCAGGACTGGAAAAAAGTAAAACAATACATGGAGTATAGCACTAAAAAAAAAATCAAACAAGTGGAACTATGGCTCAAGTGGCAGAGGGCATCCTTGAGGAGAAAAGCCCAGTACCTGAACAAAAATTCCATCTAAAAAAATCAAACCAATAAAAGGAAGACTTTTTTTAGTAATCGTGGATTTACAGTGCTGTTCTTACTAAGTTCTCAAATATGTATTCATTTCAAAATTATAGGGAATAAAGTTGGAAAGGATTTTCTAGGTTATTTAGGTACAAAAATGTTTTCATATATGTTGTATGTTTTCATCTATGGTAATTTCAATCCTATAACAAGTATTATTATACCTATTGAAGATGAGAGAAGTATCTTATAAGTTTATGTGTCTAATTTGAGACACAATGGAGATCTACTTTGCCAATTTACCACAACTTTCTTTAGAGACTGTCAGAGAATGAGATGAGCAGGTGCTAATACACTAATATCTGACCTTCCTAAAGCTTCAGTAAGTTACAAAGTTGTCCTTATATATTATCTGATTTAGCCTTCACAACAACCATTAGGCAGTATAAGTATTATTAAAATGTCACTTTAATCTGGGAGAGACCCAGGGAAGGAGTGACATTGTAAAAAATTGTTCTCTTGACTTATGTAACTGTAATCCTTCTGTACATCACCTTTATAACATTTTTTATTATTTTTATTGTCAAACTGATATACAAAGAGGTTACAGTTTCATACGTTAGGCATTAGATACATTTCTTGTACTGTTTGTTACCTCTTCCCTCATTCCCCTCTTCCTCCTCCCCCATAACAATTTTTTTAAAAAAATTAAAAATGTCACTTCACGGATGACAAACTTCAAAGTTGGAGAGCAATGCTTGGTCTGAGATCATGCTGATGATAAACAGCAGAGCTGTGATCTTGAACTTTTTCCTCAGTACCTCTCTAGTCCTTTTTGAAAATAAAATCATACCAAGAAATGGGACTTTTCCTTTTGGAAAATTATGGTGAGAAAAAAAGTTTCCAAAAGGAAATCTTTATTCATACAAAAATGCAAGTGTTACTATTATTTGTGTAGGTGTGTATGCTGGTGCTCTACTGCTTAATCCACAACCCCAGTTGTGGCTATTTGGTGGTTCACTGGAGATCAGAATCTCATGAACTCTTCCTGCTCCAGCTAGCTTGTAACCATGATCCTCAGACTTTGGAGTCCTAAGCAGCTAGGATTACAGGCAGGTGCAAGCCACTGGTGCCACAGCTGCAAGTGTTATTTTTATCACTCTTTTATCCCAGCCCTTTAAAGACACAGTTCCTCCTTACTCAAGTTACTCAAGTGCAATCCAAAATGCAAAGTGGAAAATTCCAGAAATTAATTGCATAAATTGTAAATGACACACCACTGTGAGTAGCACAATGTAATCTTCCCCTGTTCTCTCTGGCTGAGATGAGAACTATCCCTTCACCCAGTACATCTATGTTGTATATAACACTTGCCCACTAGTCACCCAGTAGTTGTCTCTTGGTTATTCCAATAACTGTAGTCCCAGGCTGGGAATATGGCCTAGTGGTAGAGTGCTTGCCTCGTATACATGAAGCCCTGGGTTCGATTCCTCAGCACCACATATGTATAGAAAAAGCCAGAAGGGGCACTGTGGCTCAAGTGGTAGAGTGCTAGCCTTGAGCAAAAAGAACCCAGGGACAGTGCTCAGGCCCTGAGTTCAAGCACCAGGACTGGCAAAACAAACAAACAAACAAAACCAATAACTGTATTCCCATGCCTGTGTTCCCAATGCTGATGTTACTAAGTGATGTCCCCCACAGTAAAGAGAAGTGATGATGGCAATTTGGATATGACAAATGCCAAAATGTGCTTCCTTTAAGAGATGAGGTGAAAGTTTTGCAACAACTAAGAAAACCAATCATTGTGTGTTGAGATAGCTAAGATCTAAAAGAATGAATCATTTGCCTACAAAATTGTAGAGGGAAAAGGTGTGCTGCTTTTGCTGTCATGCCTCCCACTACAAATGTTACCGAAGTGTATAGCAAGTGCTTCATTAAGATGGAAAAGGTGCTCTTCCTGTAAGCGGCCTGAGGTGACCTGTGAAAATGGTTCGCTACTCTCTAGATCCAGAAAACCCCACAAAATCATCCAAGTCACAAGGTTCGAATCTTCATGTTCACTTTAAGAACACCAGAGAAACAGCCCAGGTCATCAAGGGTATGCATATCCAAAAAGCTACCAAATACCTGAAAGATGTCAGTTTAAAGAAGCAATGTGTGCCCTTCCGGTGTTACAGTGGTAGAATTGGCAGGTGTGCCCAGGCCAAACAGTGGGGCTGGACACAGGGTCGGTGGTCCAAAAAGAGTGCTGAATTTCTGCTGCACATGCTTAAGAATGCAGAGAGTAATGCTGAACTGAAGGGTTTCGATGTAGACTCCCTGGTCATTGAACACATCCAGGTGAACAAAGCACCCAAGATGCGCCGCCAAACTTACAGAGCCCATGGCAGGATTAACCCATACATGAGCTCCCCCTGCCACATTGAGATGATCCTCACTGAAAAGGAGCAGATTGTTCCTAATCCAGAAGAGGAAGTTGCACAGAATAAAAAGGTATCCCAGAAGAAACTGAAGAAACAAAAACTTAAGGCATGGGAATAAGTTTAGCATAAAGTGCAAATAAATGAATGTTACCATTACTATAAAAAAAGATGGAAAAGGTACAAGACATGGTGTCACATGCTTGTCATCTTCCTTGGGAAGAGGAGGCAGGAAGACCTTGAATTCAAGCCAGTTTAGGCTAGAGATCAAGGCCTTATCACAAAACTAACAATAAAAAGGTACCAAATTTGTGTAGGTATATAGAAAAGAAAGCATAGTGTGTGTATGTATATATCTTATATATAATACTATATATAGTATTTATGTAGTAATAGGTATCATGTGTGTTTGTAAGCACTCACTAGGGTCTCAGAACCATTCACCAAGGGCAAGGGGGATTAGTCTCCCCCTCTCTTCCCTCCCTCCCCCCTCCCTTTCATTCCTGTATGTGCATTACAAATCAAATCCATGGCTTTGCACCCATGCACAGAACATGCAATGTTGTAACACAGCTACAATCCCCAGCCTATATTCATAATTCAGAACATTATTTCCACTTAATTATTTACGTGAAAGACTCACAAACACTTTTGCCTATAACAGAGTTGTTACAAGTCACTTACAGAAAAGTAGGTTTCCACAATTTCGAAATTCTGAAATCCAATTATAATCCATACCAGGAGGGTAGCAATGGAAACAAAGACGATAAAAGGAACAAAGTAGCCACTGAGTTTGTCTGCGAACTGCTGGATAGGAGCCTACAATTAAAATCATCATAACAAATAAGTAATTCAAGTTACCTTTTCTGTTATCAAATACAGAGTATATAGACAGAAAAGTTTTACAAACTCCATATTAATGTGACAAAATTGAATCAAAGGAAAATATAAAAGCTAGATCAAGATTTACACTGAAAAGGAAGGCAGGCTTTCAAGGAAAGAGTTTGTGCTTTTCTTAGGGGGATTGGGTTACCTTTGATGTTTGGGCCTCTTCCACAAGTTTGACGATTTGAGAAAGGGTTGTGTCTGCTCCAACATGAGTGGCACGGATAAGTATGGATCCATTCTGGTTAATGGAACCAGCAATCACCGTGCTGCCAGGTTTTTTAGCCACAGGCATCGCCTCCCCTGGAGGAAGGAGGAGTGGAGACAGATTTAGGGAGGATCAATAATCAGTATCTCGAAAGTCATTTTATTTATTCACTGTCAACGAACAGTTAGAAAGAAGTCTTCTTGCATGAAGCAGAATGAGGACAAATGTCCCAATGAAAGCTGTCCTCCCTTTTATCTCAGTTCAAGGCTGAACCCAGGAATCTAACTTTCAACTGGAAAAGCCTAACACGTTAGCACTTGTTGACAGATACTTCTGGAGTTTCACTCTAGTCCTACATCCCTGCTTCTCAATGTGTTCTCCAAGAGCATTTAAAAATGTGGGAGAGAGTTTTTCTTTGTGGTAAGAACTGAGGAGAAAGCAGAGAGGTGCTGCAACAATAACTCAGTGGCCAGGGTCAGAGAAACTAAATCGTACTTGAAAGAACAAGAACGTCCCCCCAGAACTAAAAAATTTCCTACCCAAACTGGCAAGAGCAACATTGCTGAGAAATACAGTCTGAAATTGTTTCCATGGGCTCCATCAACTGAGCCTCTTTTGGAACTATGGTGTGGGGCACACCCAGACGCCTTGCATCATCACAAGGCGGTTCTAGCTGGCACCGCCTCTTTTCCCAGCCCTGGGACCGCGTGGCTGCTAGCCCCGCCTCCCGCCTCAGACCGCGTGGCGCCAAGATGGCGCCAGGGGAGGAACCAAGAGGCGGTCCTGAGGGCTGTGATGTAGATGTAGGCCGCCCCTTAGGGAGGTCCCTCGGAGCTCCACCCTGAAGGACAGCTCAGGCATCAAATCACAGCCCCTACGTAGGTGCATGTATCCCTCCCCTTCCGCAGCCCTCCAACCTGTGTAAAAGAACAGATCTTTTCTGGAATAAACGAGTTGGCTCAACCTGCTCCCAGGCTGCGTGTCTGTCCTCTGTGGAGAGGGGGGCTGGGTGGCAGTCTGTCAGCCCCTATATCCTCTTCCTGGACCTGTCCGCATGGGGTGTGCTATCCCGTCTCTCCTGCAGGACAGGAGAGCGTGGGAGGCTAAAAACCCCCGGCAGCAAGGAAATCATTTTGATTCTGCTCCACACTGCCCTTAGGTATGCAAGGACTTTACAAATACTCCAGGTCTACTTTCCGGCTGCATTTTTTTTTTTTTTTGCCAGTCCTGGGCCTTGAGCTCAGGGCCTGAGCACTGTCCCTGGCTACTTTTTGCTCAAGGCTAGCACTCTGCCACTTGAGCCACAGCGCCACTTCTGGCCATTTTCTATATATGTGGTGCTAAGGAATCGAACACAGGGCTTCATGTATATGAGGCAAGTACCCTTACACTAGGCCATATTCCCATCTCCTCCAGGTCTACTCTTTTAGGCAGACACGGTGAAGGAAAACCTGTAGATATAATCAAACTAGGGTCAGAACAAGCGCTAGAACAGGAAGACAGAAGACACATCTGGCCCAGGAAGTCTATCTAATGGTTCTTCTACAAGAGACTGAAATAACTTCTTTTGTTCTGCATTCTAGTAATCTACAATCTTCAATGAAAAGAGTCTTCAATACTATAAGCAACAATATCAAGCAAATCCAATGAACTGGTCTGGTACAGTTAAAGAACCCATATTTGCCAGTGCCGGTAGCTCATGCCTGTAATCCAGCTACTCAGGAGGCTAAGATGTGAGGGTTGTGGTTCAAAGCCAGTCTGGGTAGGAAAGTCTGTGAGACTCTTATCTCCAATTAATTACCAAAAAAAAGCTGCAAGTGGAACTATGGCTTAAGTGACAGCTTTGAACACAAAAGCTCAGGAACAGTGCCCAAGTCCGGTGTTTAAGCCCTAGGACGAGCAAACAAACATGCATGTGCGTGCACGCACACACACTATTTCTACAAAATGTGGAAACTTTTATGTCTATTTTCCTTAGATTGGGTTCACTTTCGGATCACGAATTTCTGAAAGAATGTACCTGTGATGAGGGACTCGTCAACCATAGAATGTCCTTCAATAACACGACCATCCACTGGAAATTTGCCTCCTGGAACAACCTTAATGATATCTCCACGTTGTACAAGCTCCACATCCACTTGTTCTTCACTGAATAGGAGTAATATAAATATTGTCACAGCAACACGCTGCTCACCCTGGACTCCCCATACAAGCTTTGAGTTCATGTCTATGTGGTCTCATAGTGACTACAGGTGTACATTGGGACCACTATGCTGGTCTCACTCACTAGGGTGAACAACACACTTAGCATAAAGTGGAAACTAAATGTTTGCATTAGATTCACTTAAGTAAAATGCTTTCAAAGTAATGTTATGGGTTTTGTTAAACTATGTATTTATTGAATAAGTTTGCCTAAACAACTTTATGAGTATAAGTAGTAAAAAATACAAAGAATGAAATATCAAGTCTTTAGATCTAACTTCCAGTTTATGGGCAACACAAGTAAGAAAACAAGTTAAAGGGCATCACAAGGAAGCAAAGAAAATTTCAGACAAGTTTTCTGGTCCTTACATTCTTGTGGTACTAGGCATCGAACCAGTGCCATATGCATCCTAAGAAAATGCTCTACCATACCATGCTACATCCCCAACTGTTCAAAAAGAAAAAATTTAGACAGCAAAGTATTCTACAAAGTATAACCAAAGGATCTTTTTCAATAAGTTAGTTATATTGAGGGATAGGTAGAAGAAGAAAGCGAGGAAGTAACAAGGAACAATTTCAGACTGAAAGAAAACTAAGAGACCACAGTGATGGTGGCTCTATGCCTGTAATCCTAGCTACTCAAGAGGCTGAAATCTGAAGATCATGGTTCACAGCATGCCAAGCAGGAAAGTCCATGAGACTCTTAGCTCCAAGTAAGCAGCAAAAAACTAGAAGCAGAGGTGTAGCTCAAGTGGTAGAGCACCACCCATGAAGGAAAAATCCAAGCAAGAGTGTGAGTTCAAACGTCAGCATCAGCACACCAAAAAAAGAAACCTAAGACAGATAACAATATATGCATAAACAAAAACATTGCACCATGCTGCATACATACAGATATACATAGATATATAACTGTTAATAGAAAAATTAAATTAGGATTGGAAATGTAGCTCTATAGAGCTCTCAGAGCACTTGTCTAGCAAATTCAAAGCCCCGAGTCCAATTCCTAGCACTAAAACATTAATTTAAACTAGTTTTTTAATACAATGATGTACCAAGTTTGTTTGAATTCTTTTCCAAAGAGATTTAAGACATTCTAGAGATAAAAGAAGAGAAGTAAACACGAACTGAGTATTAAATGACATTAGGAAATTATCAGTCATTTTGTTAGGTACAATATTGTATTGTATTATATAATAATATGTTCTGAGTACAAGAGTAATGGTACACTTCCATAATCCCAGTAGATTGAGGCAGGAGGGGCAGGAGTTTGAGGCCAGCCTCTGTTATATAGAGACCTTCTCTCACAAAACCACAAAGATTATGGCCCAGGCTGGCCTTGAATCAATGATCTTCTTTTTCTTTTTCTTTTTTTGCCAGTCCTGGGGCTTGAACTCAGGGCCTGAGCACTGTCCCTGGCTTCTTTTTGCTCAAGGCTAGCACTCTACCACTTGAGCCACAGCACCTACTTCCGGCTTTATCTGTGTATGTGGTAATGAGGAACCCAGGGCTTCATGCATGCTAGGCGAGCACTCTACCACTAAGCCACTTTCCCAATCCACCTGTCCTTTTCTATAGAGATACTATAGAAATCCTAGTTAAGCCAGGTGCTGGTGGCTCATGCCTATAATCCTAGTTACTCAACAAGCTGAGATCTGAGGACTATGATTTGAAGCCAGCCTGGGAAGCAGAGTCCATCACTCTTATCGCTAATTAACCACCAGAAAACTCGAAGTGGCTCTGTGGCTCAAAGTCATAGAGCACTCGAGTTGAGCAAAAGAGTTCAGGGAGCCAGTACTGGTGACTCACACCTGTAATCCTAGCTACTCAGGAGGCTGAGATCTGAGGATCCCGATTCAAAATCAGCCCAGGCAGAAAAGTCCATGAGACTCTCATCTCTAATTAAGCACCCAAAAACTGAAAAAGGTGCTGTGGCTCAAGTAGTAGAACGCTGGCCTTGAGCTGAAGAGTTGAAGGGACAGTGTCCAGGTCCTGAGTTCAAGCCACACGACTGACAAAAAAAATAAAATTAGTTTTAGTTAAACTATATGACTGGCATTTAAGTTTACTGCAACAATAGAAAGATAAAATGAGTAAATTAATAAAATATTACAAAATGTAGATAACCGTTAAACGTGGGAGATGTGGGAGATAGACTGTGTCAGTTCAGGATAGTCTTCTCTCTGCTTCTAAGTATATTTGAAAACTTTCATAAGAAGTTAGAAAAAGAAAAGGAGGGTGAAAATAAATACCTCAGGAGGATATTTTCCGAGTTAAGAGTTACAATGGTTGCCTCTGTAGCTTGTAGTGAAATTAGCTTTGCAAGAGCCTCTGATGTTTTGCCCTATAAATTAAAACAAACACATTGGCAATGCTATGAAAGAAAATGTTCAGGTCTTAACTAAAATAAAGCTAGAATCTTTAATGTCTAATAAAAAACAGCTTAGGAAAGTAAGTTTTTGAAATCAGAAAATTTTTCACACTAAAAATAAGCATATAAAATAGAAAAAAGCATTAGGTATCTCTTATGAAAACAAAAAGGGAAAGTAACAAGAAAAAAGATCATTAACCCAATAGATACATGAGCATAGGTCATGAATAGGCAAATTATCCAAGAGGAAAATAAACACCTGACATATGAAAAAATGTTCCCCCACGCTATTATAAATGGAAGAACTGTAAATATTCTCCAATACCATTTAATGCCTAATTAGATGAATTTAAATAAAATGCAACACTGACATAGGAACAACAGTTTGCTGGCAAAAACTGTTGCAACCTGCAGCATAAACCATAGAAAGATCTATAATTCCTCCTCCTAAGATACTAGGTCAATGGAAGTGATTATTAGACAGGAATAAAATCAATGCAGATTTATCAAAAATGAAAAATTAGCAACATTCCAACTGAGAGAAAAACCAGGATAGTTTAGTAGGTTAGACCTCTACAGACTTGACAGACTATTACATAGAAATATTAAATAATTATCTAGTCAGGAAAAAGGTAAAAACTGCATGGAATGCATGTATACTGTGATTGCAACAACTAAATATAAAAATGTGTTGAGTAGAATTAAATTACAACATGGGAGTATGGCTATGTTTTTTCCATCATTATTTTAAACTATGACATCAAGTTTTCAATTAATGTTATGATATAAGTAAGCACATCTCAAGTGTCTCAATATAACCATTGACATACTGCACTACTAGTAACAGTAATTCTAAAAATTAGGAAATCTACTAAGGAATAATCAACTTCAAATACTGCCAACCGAAAATAACTTCTTTTGACTAAATGACTAACCACATAAATCATAAATCTAGAAAGTACTATTGTCATTTATCCACCCTAAATTCTAACAAGCATCACCCCGTCTTATATGTTACCTTTGCTATGTGTTCCAGCCACCGGCCCAATGCAATAAACACAAAAAGCATAGGAGGAGTGTCAAAGAAGGTAATAGGGTTCACATTGGCTCTCTCATACATAGCCACTAGGAGAATAATCAGAGAGTAGGCAAATGCAATGGTAGTGGCCAGCACAATGAGCACGTCCATGTTTGCAGTCTTATGCTTGAGGGCTTTGTAAGCCTGAATGTAGAAGTACAAACCTCCATAAAACTGAAAGAGAAGAATGAAAAGCAATGAAATTCCTTAAATGCTGAAATTCAGTAACCTAAAGTATGAAAATGTATTCCATTTGCCTTTTAAGTAATCCAGAAATACTAAGGAGAGATGATCAGCTGGAGCAAGTTAGTATTTTCAGTGGCTGTGTTTACAGAGTGAGGGCTCTGCATGCCCTTAAGGCTGTCTTCTGTAAACCAATGGATTTTCTATGATATTAAAAAGAAAAACAAAAGCTATCCCCTGGAAGAATGATCTTGTGAAATTCTTCAGTTGCCACACCTTCAGGATCCTTATCTGAGTTATGGGGAGAAAAAAATAGCCCTAGATAACAAGAATACACCAAGCCTGACATATCATAAATAATAACCATCTATATAATGCCACTCCATACTAGTCAATAGTGTCTCCATTAGACTATCCATACCCAAAGACAGGTCTTCAAGACACTAAACTTCCTATATTTACTTGTGGGACTAGTGTGTGTAATGCTTAATAATAAATATATATTGACATACATACTTGCAAGGCAAAAGCAGAGAGATTACTATCCACATATTGAGTTCCAAAACAGAAGAAAACAATGAAACAAAAATAGGGGCTGGGGAGATAGCCTAGTGGCAAGAGTGCCTGCCTCGGATACACGAGGCCCTAGGTTCGATTCCCCAGCACCACATATACAGAAAAACGGCCAGAAGTGGTGCTGTGGCTCAAGTGGCGGAGTGCTAGCCTTGAGCGGGAAGAAGCCAGGGACAGTGCTCAGGCCCTGAGTCCAAGGCCCAGGACTGGCCAAAAAATAAATAAATAAATAAATAAATAAAGGCAGACTCAGATGGCTCACAACTGTAATCCTATCTACTCACAAGGCTGAGGTCGGGGCTGGGAATGTGGCTTAGTGGTTAGAGTGCTTGCCTAGCATGCATGAAGCCCTGGGTTTGGTTCCTCAGTACCATATACACAGAAAAAGCCAGAAGTGGCGCTGTGACTCAAGTCGTAGAGCACTGGCCTTGAGCAAAAGAAGCTCAGGGACAGTGCCCAGGCTCTGAGTTCAAGCCCCAGGACTAGACCAAAAAATAAAGAAAGAAAAAACAAAGTCAAGACAATGAGCATGGTAGCACACAGCAGCAATCCCAGAAATCAAGGGGCTAAGGCAGGATGCAGGATGATTGTGAGCTCAAAGATAGCCTGGATACATAGGGAGTAGTTTTGTTCCTTTGTTTTTGGCCAGGTTCTTTTGTTTTGTTTTGGGACAGTCTCAGCTATAGCAAGCTCCTCTCTGAATGAAAAAATCAGATGATTCCTGGGGAAAAAAATTACATTTTTCAGGTAACTTTTTTTGTTTAAGACTTACTCCTTTTCTAAGTGGTATATTATAAACTGTTTTGTTGGTAAATATAAATAAAATGCCTATTTTTAAGAGTATAAGAAAACATACAAAGATATTTTCAAAATCACCATTGTCTCTTGTTTTGGTTCAGTTGCTTAGTTTTGACTTGGGCTTTGATTTTTTTTGTGGCACAGGCAATGGAAGGGTCCTGAATATCAGGAAAGAACTTTTCACTGAGCTATAGCACCAGCCTTCACTACACCTTTTATAAGGATCAAATAAAGGAACCAAATTATTAAATGGAAATGTTCCTTTCCATAGTAAAAATTTATCTCAAAAGAAGGGTTGAAAACTATAGAAAGTAGGAGGATGGGAGAGAAAGAGTAATGGAGGGGGTGAATATGACCAAAACATAATGTATGCATATATGGACATATCACAATAAAACCCCTCGCATTGTACTTATGAGAAAAGAAAAAAAGCAACATATTGCAAGTAGTGAAATGTAATGGCAGACAGAAATATTTCAATTAACATAGTAGCAGACATGAATACCAAATCTAAAAGACTGGCACTCTTCTCTGCTTTGTCACTAAACAAAATGCTTCGAGATTAAATGGAATGCAGTAACTACTTTAACTACTCAATTTAAGACTATTTTTTGTAAAGATCCAGTATAAAAAGATGGAGTTTCTGGCTAAAATCAGTTTTACAACTGGAAATAACAGTGCCTGCCAAATTTGTGTGTGTGTGTGTGTGTGTGTGTGTGTGTGTGTGTATGTGCATGTGCACTAGTTGATCCTGGGAGTGAACTCAGGGCCTGGATGCTGTCCCTGAGCTTGCTTGCTCAAGGCTAGCACTCCACTTGAACCACAGATACACTTCTGGTTTTTTGGTAAGTATCTCACAGACTTTTCCTGCCCCGGTTGGCTTGTTAATTACGATCCTTAAGACTTTGGCCTCCTGAATAGCTAGGATTATAGGCATGAGCTACCAGTACCTGTCACATTTTGGTTACTGTTAATCATCAACAATTAAACATTACTAATATTTTACTTGCCTGTACTGGTATACACAACAAAAAGGACAGCAAATTCATAATGGACAATCCTGGCAGGATCTGGCGCTCCAGGAACATCGAAGAATGGATGTTGATCATTGCTTCATTGCTTATGTTCTGACTATGACGCAGAGTGGCAAGGTGGTGGTCCATAACCATCATATATATCATCAACCCCATCACAGGAATACAGAAAAACAGGCTTACAAGGAAGGACCGTCTCCATCTTATGGAGGAGTGGGAAAGAAAGATCATTTTAGTAAGTAGCTGAAGGTTAAAGATTCTAAATTCTATAATGAAATACAGGTTGTAACCATCCCACCTAGTATAATGATACTGTAAAAACTGAAATACTAGCATGATGTTAAATTTTGAAGGAATAATCAAAATCTGTTGTTTACAGATGCTTCAGAAGTACTTACTGCCTTATTTCTCGTTTATGGTCTAGGTGACTTGCTGACCGATCCTTCTTGACCAAAGAAGCTTCAAAACCTAAGCTCTAAGGAAATTCACAAGAAGGAATTATTCCAATGTATAAATATGTTAAGAAATTCTAAGCCATGATATCATTTAAAACAAGTCAGTTCAATTACTGAGTGCAAGCGACTCCAGGGAATGCAAAGATCAAGACCATTAAGAGTGTCCTGCTCTTAGTAATCTTTGTTTTTAATCTCCTGTCAAAGAAATTTCTATGTCCTTGATTATGGCTAACACATACCCTATTGTTCTCAAACTAACAATTTACTCAAGTGCAGTTGTCTTCAGTATAGGACCTCATTAATAAGCCACAAAAGCTAGTACTGTGCCATATCTCGGCAATGTAACACATTGAAAAGAGCAAATGTGAGCTAACAAAGATGTTGATCGTACTGTTCCTTGCACTAATAAGATCTTATCTGAATTATTAATAGGCCACAGATAACTAGAACACCAATCTGATAGTACACTGGAACTTTTAAAGCACTTTCACACACACACACACACACACACACACACACACACACACATTACTGCTTATAACTTACTAAAGAACCTAGGGTTAACTTAGCACAAAGAAAATGTTTAGTCTTTCAATTTTTTACTTTAATTAAAACTAGGGGACGGGGCTGGGAATATGGCCTAGTGGCAAGAGTGCTTGCCTCGTATACATGAAGCCCTGGGTTCGATTCCTCAGCACCACATATGTACAAAAAGGCCAGAGGTGGCGCTGTGGCTCAAGTGGCAGAGTGTTAGCCTTGAGCAAAAAAAAAAAAAAAAAGAAGCCAGGGACAGTGCTCAGGCAACTAAGTCGAAACCCCAGGACTGGCAAAAAAAAAAAAAAAAAAAGAAAGGAGGAGACTTCTGCTTTGACCTAACAAACAGTAATATGATTAATATGAATCCTAATCATAACAAATTGTACCTTATGTCCATTTTGTAAGTACTTTTAAATTGAAGTGTAGTTCTTTGCTTAAATTTTATTTAAAATAGTAAAATTACACTTATACAACAAATGCATTCTACTTGCAAAATTTAAAACAATATTGAAAAGATGAAGTCTCTCTTTGCTCTTGTTTTATTTATTTTATTTTTGAATTGGTCCTAGGACTTCAACCCAGGGCCTGGGAACTGTTCCTTGAGCTTTTTTTTTCCTCAAGACTAGAACTCTACCACTTGATCCACAGCTCCATTTCCAGCTTTGTGCTGGTTAATTGGAGATGAGCTTCACAGACTTTCCTGCCTTTGAACCTCAATCCTTGAAAGCTCAGTTTTTTAAAATAATGAACATATTTAAGTTAAATGTTGAGACAGATCTTGGCTGGAATATTGAAGAAGAGATTGTTTTCATTGTTGTTTTCTGATGCAAACCAGATGGAATTCAAGGGAGCATAGACTGAATTGCTAAGGATAAAAAATGAGACGTGACATTTTTCAAAAAGAAATATACTCGTTACCTGACTTATGTAACTAACCCCACTGTATCACCTTGATAATAACATTTAAAAATTAAAAAAGAGAAAAACACAAATTTACTGTTTTTCTTTTTAAAAAAGAATAAAGAAATAAAGTCTTGGTACTTACTTGAATTGTGTGGATAATATCTCTGGGACCAATAATTTCTGGATCATATTTAACATGTGCTTTGTTAGTTGCCAATGCCACAGAACAGTAGAAGATCCCTCGGTGCTTTGTAAGAGTAGACTCTATTTTATGTACACAGGAAGCACAAGTCATTCCTCTTACCTGATTGAAAACACAACCTTTGTTACTCCAAAATGTACTTTTTTGGTCAATTAACATGAATTAGTCTTCTCAGGGTTTGAACCTAGGACCTCATGAAGGCAGGTACTCTACTGCTGAGCCACATATCCAGCCCTTTCTTCAAGCTATCTTTTTATGTGCTGGTCCCTAAAGCTTGAACTCAGGGCCTGGGCACTGTTCCTGAGCTTTATTTCTCAAGGCTAGGGGCTCTACCACTCTCAGCCGCAGCTCCACTTCCAGCTTTTTAGTAGTTAATTGAAGGTAAGAATTTCACAGAATTTCCTGTCCAGACTGGTTCTGAACTGTGCTCCCTAGATCTCAGCCTCTTGGGTAGTTAGGATTACAGGCATGAGCCACCATCGCCTGGCTAAACAAATATGGCATAGTATAGACCTCTAAAATTTTTTCTACCATAAAAGAAAGAAAAAACTTGCATAAAAACTGTTAGAGGGCTGGGGATATGGCCTAGTGGCAAGAGTGCTTGCCTCGTGTACATGAGGCCCTGGGTTCAATTCCCCAGCACCACATATACAGAAAACGGCCAGAAGTGGCACTGTGGCTCAAGTGGCAGAGTGCTAGCCTTGAGCAAAAAAGAAGCCAGGGACAGTGCTCAGGCCCTGAGTCCAAGCCCCAGGACTGGCCAATAAATAAATGAATGAATGAATGAATGAATGAATAAATAAATAAATAAATAAATACTGTTAGAACTATTCTTTTATTAAAAATTCTGGCTGTGTGGTGTTATTCATCTATTCTTCTCTCCTCCAGTCTTATGACAGTCCACAGTCATGGTTAAATAAAGAAAAGAAAAAGAAAGAAAGAAAAACAGCTCCAGGGCAGCCAGTGGAGAGGAAAAGCTTACAGTGGTTTCAAAGTCTCATTCCCAGAGTACTGTCATTATTTGACAATTAACTGTCATCTGATAGTCCCCTGAAATATCCCATTTGCAAAAGTGCCTGTTTGGCTGGGTGGTGCAAGCCCATTCCTATAATCCTACCACTCATGAAGCCGAGATCTGAGAATCGTGGTTTGAAGCCAGCTCACCAAGAAAGTCTGTGATACTTTTATCTCCAAATTACATACACAAAAAAAGCTGAAACTGAAGCTGTAGCTCAAGTGGTAGAACACCAGCCGTGAGCAAAAAAGCTCAGGCACAGTGCCTAGGTCCTACGTTCAAGGCCCATAACCAGCACAAAAAAAAAAGAAAAAGAAAAAAAATAGTCTTCATGACTTTCCTGCCTGAGCTAGCTTTGAACAATAGTCCTCAGATCTCACCCTCCTGAGTTGCTAGAATTACAGGCATGAGCCACCAGGGGCCAGCTATCTTTGTTTCTTGTATGTGACCTTCCCAAGAAAAACACTGCTAGTTATTATGTGTATAAACTAGGTGTTTATATATGCATATATTTATATGTACATGTTTATATACATTCTTAATTGCATTTTAAATTTATTTAATTGATAAACTTTAAATAAGTTATACTATCAAGTGTTACACTACAATTTGTTTTGTTCAAATAGTATATCCTAGAGATTTACTTGTCCATCATACTGATCTATTTTATTTTTTGAAGCAGTTATTAAAAAAAAAGTAGTTATATGTAGGCCATGAAAGTAATTTATTGGAAGTGGAGCTGTGGCTCAAGTGGAAAAGCACTAACCTTGAGAAAACAAACAAACAAAAACCCTCAAACAGTACCTAGGCCCAGAGTTCAATCCCCAGGACTAGGACACACACACAGTTAATCTTCATGTTTGCACTGAGTCTCAACTCTACTTTTTAGTTCTTAAAAATATATACATTGGGGCTGGGGATATGGCCTAGTGGCAAGAGTGCTTGCCTTGTATACATGAGGCCCTGGGTTCGATTTCCCAGCACCACATATACAGAAAACGGCCACAAGTGGCGCTGTGGCTCAGAAGCCAGGGACAGTGCTCAGGCCCTGAGTTCAAGGCCCAGGACTGGCCAAAAAAAAAATTTATACACACACACACACACACACACACACACACACATTGGGCTGGGAATATGGCTTAGTGGTAGAGTGCTTGCCTAGCATGCATGAAGTCCTGGGTTCTATTCCTTAGTACCACATAAACAGAAAAAGCCAGAAGTGTTGCTGTAGCTCAAGTGGTAGAGTGCTAGCCTTGAGCAAAAGAAGCTCAGGGATAGTGCCCAGGCCCTGAGTTCAAGCCCCAGGACTAGTGAAAAAATACACACACACACACACACTCCTATTGTCATATATTTCCATTTTTTAGTTTTGCATATATAGCTTATTTGCCAAGCCTTTAATTATCTTTAGACCTCTTGTATAACTCCCTCCAAGAGTTTTTTGGATACCTCATTAATCATATAAAACCTCTTACTTACAACAAGTTCCAAAACACCATCTCCTTCATCAGCATTTTCAATCACAGTGGCTCCAAATCCAAGCTCTCGGATGAACTCAGCTATTATTGAGGGTTGTATAACAGTAGGATTATATCTCACTTCTGCCTTACCAGCCATGAGGGCCACAAGCACAGAATGTATTCCTGGGAGCATTGATAAGAAAAATAATACAGATAACAGCCTTTATAAAAAGAGTAACAGTGTAATTACTTTTTAGTATTTTTCTTTAACTGTGAAAGGACTGAGGTGAATCTGTAGAAATTTATTAATTTGTATTTGAGTATTACACTCAAATGAAACAAATCTATTTGAAAGGTGGCCTTTTTCACTTAACCTTTTTATGGAGATTTTCAAATATGTGTGTGTGTGTATATATATATATATATATATATATATATATATATATATATATATGAAAAAACATAATAAGCTTGATATAGCCATCATTCAACTTCAACAATTATCAATTCATTTGGCAAATCTTTTTTGTTTCTTTGTTTAGGAGAGGAGAGGACCTTGCAGTTGCTCAGGCTACTCTTGAACTTTTTTTTTTTTTTTTTTTTTTTTTTTTTTGGCCAGTCCTGGGCCTTGGACTCAGGGCATGAGCACTTCCCCTGGCTTCTTTTTGCTCAAGGCTAGCACTTTACCACTTGAGCTACAGCGCCACTTCTGGCAGTTTTCTATATATGTGGTGCTGAGGAATCGAACCCAGGGCTTCATGTATACAAGGCAAGCACTCTTGCCACTAGGCCATATCCCCAGCACTACTTTTGAACTTGTAAGTTTAAGTCATCTTCCTGCCTCAGTCTCCCAAGTCATTGGAACTGCAAGATGTCACTGTGACAAGCTCTCATTTATCTATATTCCTACCAATTCTACTCCCTTTCTTCTACTCAAATTCTATTGAAGCAAATCCTATGATCTTACTATTTCATGTGAAAATATTTATATATGTGTCTCTAAAAGATACACTCGTAAAAATAACCAAAATAGGTTTGGCAGTGGCAGAAGGGACTTACTCAGTATGTGTAAACTCCTAGGTTTTATCCAAACACCAAAAGAAAAATAAACTAACATTAATATAATTTTCTCACCTACAATACAGTAATTCTTTTATGCCATCAAATATGCAGGAATTGTATTTTTACAATTTTCACATTACTGTTTATAAGTTTAACAGTTTTTTGTTTATAAGTTTAACAGGTTTTTTTGCTTAAATTGGTATCCAAATAAGAATTATTAATTACAATTGGTTAAGAACATATCTTGTGGCTGGGAGCCAGTAGCTCACACCTGTAATCCTATATACTCAGGAGGCTGACATCTAGGGATCATGGTTCAAAGCCAGCCTGTACAGGAAAGTAGGAAATGGTGCTGTGGCTCAAGTGGTAGAACACTAGCCTTTAGCAAATAAAGCTCAAGAATAGTACCCAGACCCTAAGATCAAGCTTCAGGACAGGTACCAAAAAAACCCAAAATGCAAAAACATATATTGTATATAAAGCATTTTTAGAAACTAGTAAAGCAGACTCTTAGAGCAAGAAACATATTTAGAAGATCATCACAAGTGTAGTAAAGCAACTTTGTACATACCATCAAACGCTTGATAATGGTAATATTATCAAATAAGCCATCTCTTAAAGTTTTCAAGTTTCACTATCTTAGTACACAGTAATTTAAAAAACTTTATCCCACCAGGTGCTAACAGTTCACATCTGTACTCAGGAGACTGAGATCTGAGAATCTTGGTTCAAAACCAGCAGGGGAAAGAAAATGTTACTGTCAGATCCAATTAACTGCTGAAAACCGGAGAGTGAAGCTGTGGCTCAAGTGGTAGAGTGCCAGCCTTAGGAAGAAAAAGCTCGGGGACAGCACTCAGGCCTTGAGTTCAAGGGCCAGTATTGGCACAAAAACAAACAAATAGCTCCATTCCTAGAAAAAGTTTCATATAACTTGTTAACAGAGCCAAGGAGTTCACTATAACAGCAATGTTGTTAGTGGAAACCTATGTTCACAACATTCCTATTTCTGTAAGTCCGCTGCTACTGTCATTGCCAGAAAGATAACTAACTCAACTCATTAACAAAAATAGACCTTTCGGACTGGGAATGTGGCTTAGTGGTAGAGTGCTTCTAGCATGCATAAATCCCTGGGTCCAATTCCTGAACACCACATAAACAGGAAAGGCCAGAAGTGGCTCTGTGGCTCTAGTGGTAGAGTGCTAGCCTTGGGCAAAAGATCAGAGACAGTGCCCAGGCCCTGAATTCAAGCCCCAGGATTGGCAAAAAAAAAAAAAAAAGTAGACCTTTCTAGGAAACTCTGGAACTTTGGCAGCTGCCTGACAGTGAACAGTGATCCACAATCCTTTGGTTTTTAAAAGTCACCAATTATTAATTTATTAATACATTTTATCAATCTATATTTGTGTGTGTGTGTGTGCACGCGCATGTGTGCGCGCTCAAACACCTTTCCTGGGGCTTGAACTCAGGGCTTGGCACTGTCTCTGATCTTTATTGCTCAAGGCTAGCACTCTATTACTTGAGCCACAGCTCCAACCATTGGCTTTTTGGGTAACTAACTGGAGATAAAAGTCTCAAAGACTTTCCTGCCAGGCTGGCTTTGAACCACAATCCTTATATTTCAGCCTCCTGGATTTTTTCTTTCTTTTTTTCTTTTTTTTTTTTTTTGGCCAGTCCTGGGGCTTGAACTCAGGGCCTGAGCACTGTCCCTGGCTTCTTTTTGCTCAAGGCTAGCACTCTGCCACTTGAGCCACAGTGCCACTTCTGGCCGTTTTCTATATATGTGGTGCTGAGGAATCGAACCCAGGGATTCATGTATCCGAAGCAAGCACTCTAGCCACTAGGCCATATTCCCAGCCCCCCCTGGATTTTTTTCTTTAGATGCACTAAACTCTCATTTGTGTTGGATGTTTAAAGTTTTGTGTGTACTTTATACTTTTATAGCACATCCAAACCCAGATTAGCCACATTTCAATTGTTCAATTGCCCTTGTATCCAGTGGCTAGTGCATGGGACACCTGAGTTTTTAAAAAAATTATTTATTATAATTAAGTAGTTGTGAGGCAGGATAGAGAAGGGGAAATGACACATGATAAACAGCAGCCAAGGAATTCAGAAACATTGTATTTCATGAGTAGTTCTATTAGAAACACAAAAGGACTATATGTTCTTTGCTTTAACCCTCCCACTCCTTCATAAACTGCAGTATTAGTACAAGGAAAAACAAGATAAAACAAAAGTAGCTTTCTCATCTGACCATGCCTGCTGGCCCAAAATAGTGTGCTCTGAAAACTGAACAAGGACAACAAAGAAAGACAAATTGCTAGAAAAGCAACTCCTCCAGGCACAAAGTACTTGTCTCAAGGATGGATATTTGTCTTGAAAAAATATAGAGCAGAATGCATCCTTTCTCTGAAAAAAATGCTCAAACATCAATGATCCAAGTTTAATGAGCATGTCAGTCTTTGAGACCCTGAGCCCAAGTGATAAAAGTGTAACAAAAAAAGTGATTAAATTTGTGCTATGTGTAAGAACAAAGAAAAACACTTTTCCTAGAATAATTTGAAGTGAAGCCCTTATCATATATACCCCTCATATCAAAAGAGCTCCCTGTCCTCCTTTTGAGTTCCCACATTCTACATCAGTTAAGAGTGTGCCTCTGTCTTTCCACTTGCTTATTCAATAAAGCTCTGCCAAATTTTCTGACCATGTGACTTGTCCTGAAATTCTTTTTTTTTTCTTTTTGCCAGTCCTAGGGCTTGAACTCAGGTCCTGAGCAGTGTCCTTGAGCTTCTTGTGCTCAATGCTAGGGCTCTAGAACTTGAGCCACAGCTCTACCTAGGGCCTTTTTGATAGATTATTGAAGATTAGAATCTCATTAACTTTCCTGTTTGGGCTCCTCAGATTTCTCAGTCTCCTGAGCAGCTAGGATTACAGGTGTGAGCTACTGGCACCCAGCCCTCAAGTTCTTATTCTGCAATCAAAGTCAAGGACCTGGTACTAAAATCCTACTTCTAGAGAGAAACTTCACAAATCCTCACCTAAAATTGGTAACAATTGTACAAAGGGGTTTCAATTCTAGAAGCTAGTTATGAATATAATGCATCTTGATCAATGCCACTCCTTCCATCATTCTCTCCTTTCCTTCACCATCCTATCCCCCTACCTTCAAGTTCTGTAGTTTAATTTTCATATGGTGTACATTGGCTATAATGACTGTACTGGCTTATCCTTCCTCCCTTCATGATTGTGTCCTCCCTCATTTCCCTCCCCTCTCCAAACATGTATCAGTTTCCAAATATTCATTTTGTTAAAGGGTACAATCGCTATCCCAAAGAAATATACTATATACTTGAAAAAAAGAAATATACTATATAAACTTTGCTTTTAAAAGTATCTAAGTATCTAAAGTATCATTATGTATCTAAAACCAAACAACTACTAAACATCAAAAGGTCTAGAATAAACCTATCAGTGGATCACAATAGCTCAACAGCTATGCACACATGATCATATAAGATGAGGATAAGCAAAAACAACTCCAAGAGAAGGACACAGGAGGATTCTACTGTTGACATTATCTTTTAAGTTCTAGATGAATTTCCTGTGGCATACCCTAGGTGGTTGCTGTATATGATTTTGGTACACTGGATATTGTATATATGCCTACCTGATCTAGGGAAGGGAAAGAAAAATGAGGGTGTAAGATATCACAAGAAATGTAATCACTGCCTTATTATGTAACTGTACCCCCTTTGCACAACACCTTGTCAATGAAATTTAACTTTAAAAAAAAGTATCTATAGGGGCTGGGAATTTGGCTTAGTGGTAGAGTGCTTGCCTAGCATGCATGAAGCCCTGGGTTCGATTCCTCAGCACCACATAAACAAAAAAGGCCAGAAGTGGAGCTATGGCTCAACTGGTAGAGTGCTAGCCTTGAGTAAAAGCAAGCCAGGGACAGTGCTCAGGCCCTGAGTCCAAGCCCTAGGACCGGCAAAAAAAGTATCTATATAATCTAAGTTTTCAATATAAAGTGTTTACATTTTGAGATTTGTTGATACCAAATATTTCAGATGATCAGTTGTAGGGGAAACTGTCAGTAGTGGGCTGGGGATATGGCCTAGTGGCAAGAGTGCTTGTCTCGCAAACATGAAGCCCTGGGTTCAATTCCCCAGCACAACATATACAGAAAATGGCCAGAAGTGGCGCTGTGGCTCAAGTGGCAGAGTGCTAGACTTGAGAGAAAAAAAAGCCAGGGACAGTGCTCAGGGCTCCAAGCCCCAGGACTGGCAAAAAAAAAAAAAAAAAAAAAGAAAAGAAAAGAAAAAAAAAACTGTCAGTAGTAAGAGAAAGGAACAGAGAAAGTGGAGAGAAAAATGTCTTTAATTCAGTTAAATGTAAATTACAGTCAGGCAAAAACAGAAGGAAAATGTGGTAAAGGGGAAAGTACGATATGAAGTAACTGGGAGAATACCTAATCCCAAATCTTTTTGTTAATGTGTTCAATAACAGCAGTAACACATATGGTTACCATGTTCATGGTTTTGGAATCAATCCCAAACACGGCAAAGGGTGAAGAGAGGAGTGGGAGAAGCAGGAAGAGAAGGAAGATGGGGTGGGGTGAGGAGGAAGAAGAGGGGGAGTTGTTTAAACTAACATAGGCCTTGCTTGCCTTCTGAAAGGTAATTTTCCCAACTGTCTAAATTTGTTCTCAAACAAGAACCTTGCAAGCTTTGTTTTGCTTTCATTTTCTTAGCAACTTCCCTTCTTTTCTTTTTTTAACTAATCAAAGAGTGATATAAGCTTGAGTCTTGACTGCATTCCAATCAGAAATATAGAGGTTGAAAAGAACAATGCATAAATGAGAGAATGTAATGTGTTTCTAACTGTGAGAAGCCTGGGTTCAAATCCCAGTAGCATACACACATACACATACACATACACATACACATACACATACACACACACACACACAGACTAGAAAAAACTAAAACACAGACTAGATGATATTGAGTGAAGGCTGGCTGGCTCTTCACACCATTCATTTTCACAAAGAATGATCTGGTTTGAATATATAAACTGAAGTATTACATATTCTTGGAGTTTCTTCCCCAGTAGCCAATAGCTCACATTAATCATCACTTTTATTAACTCATTGTGAAAAATTAGTATCGGGCTGGGAATATGGCCTAGTGGCAGAGTGCTTGCCTTGTATACATGAAGTCCTGGGTTCAATTCCTCAGCACCACATATATAGAAAAAGCCAGAAGTGGCGCTGTGGTTCAAGTGGTAGAGTGCTAGCCTTAGGTAAAAAGAAGTCAGGGACAGTGCTCAGGCCTTGAGTTCAAGACCCAGGGCTGGCAAAAAGAAAAATAAAAAGAAAACAGGTATCACTAAGATACTTTACACAGCCTCAGTATCAAACATAAGACTTTGGTCTCATTAAGCATAATCATTTTATCACTATGTGATTAACACAACTATTAGGTTATCCTAGAAAGTCTGTAAGTATGAGTGCAGATGTATAACCTTTCAAAACATTTAAGTACAAGTCAATAAAACCCTATGTTTCAACCAGTGGCTCATGTCTGTAATTCTAGATACACAGGAGGCTGCGATCTGAGAATTGCTGATCCAAGCCAGCCTGGGCAGGAAAGTTCCTGAGACCTTATCTCCAATTAACCAGTAAAAATCCAGAAGTAGAGCTGTGGCTCAAGGGGCAGAGTGCTAGCCTTGGCACAAAAATTCAGGGACAGCCAGCACTGATGGCTCAAGCATGTAATCCTAGCTACTTTGGAGGCTGAGATCTGATTATCTCGGTTCAAAGCCAGCTGGGACTCATCTCCAATTAACCACCAGAAAACTGGAAGTGGCACTGGAGCACAAGTGGTAGAGCACTAGCTTGAGCTGAAGAGCTCAGGGACAGTGCCCAGGCGGAGTTCAAGCCCCAGCAACGCCCCCCAAAAAACAAACAAACACAGGGGGGCTGGGAATATGGCCTAGTGGCAAGAGTGCTTGCCTCATATACACGAAGCCCTGGGTTCAATTCACTAGCCCCACATATATAGAAAACGGCCAGAGGTGGCACTGTGGCTCAAGTAGCAGAGTGCTAGCCTTGAGCAAAAAGAAGCCAGGGACAGTGCTCAGGCCCTGAGTCCAAGGCCCAGGACTCACACACACACACACACACACACACACACATGCACGCACGCATGCACGCACACACGCACAGCACCCAGGTCCTGAGTTCAAGCTGCAGGACTAGCACACACACACACAAAAAAAACACAAAACAAAAACAAGAGTGACATTATCCAAAAAGAAATGTACACTTTACCTGACTTATGTAACCGTAACCCCTGTGTATATCACCTTTATAATAACAATAAAAATAAAAAATTCAAGAACATAAGAGACCAAAGGGGCAAGGGTACAAATAAGTACACAAAACAACAAACTTTAAGAGTTGCTTACCTTCTTCTCGCCTTAAATTCCGTTCAATGTTTGCTACACAAGAGGCACAAGTCATTCCAGTGACCTGTATATAGCACTTAGATGAAGTCTTTGTGTCCTCCTTGTTGTGGACTGGTGTCATCATTTTATCTGATTCATTCGCCAAAGGCAAAAGTGACATTTCTGATGAAGGCTGAGCTATCACTACTAATGGCTCACTGAGGTCTGCTGAGAGGAAAACATGAATTTTATTTGTGTCATTGATTATTTTCCACCTACTACCTTGTCATGAGTCACAATGCACACTTCCAAGCACTGACAAACCATTTATCTAAATTGAGAAACTTCTAGCTTTAATTCAGAGATTTTTCTCCATAGAAGTCAATGTAACAAATTATTTAGACAGTTTTCTCAAACTAATGTACACATGAATCACCTGGAAAACTCATTACAGTTAAAATATGTATTTGGGTTCAATAGGTCTGCAGTGAACTCTGGTCTGTATTTCTAGCAACCAGCCAGGAGATACTGGTGTAGTTCATATGTGAAAAGGTTTTTTTTTCTGTTCCTGAGACTTGAACTCTGGGCCTAAGCACTGTCCCTGAGCTTTTGTGCTCAAGGCTAGCACTCTACCACTCTGAGTCACAGCTCTACTTCTAGTTTTCTGATGGTTAACTGGAGAAGAATCTCCTAGACTTTCCTGCCCAGTTGGCTTTGAACCACAATCTTCAGATCTCAGCCTCCTGAGTAGCTAGTATTATAGGTGTGAGCCACCAGCACTTAGCTCTGTAAGATTTTTCTAATAAAGAACTATAGATCTCCTTTTAGAAGATAAGGATCTCTGTCTATGGATTGGGAGGTCCTAGAGCACCAGCCATCTTGAAAGCAAGTTTCAGATATCTAGTTCGAGTCTCAGTCTCCAACAAATAAAAAAGAAAGAAGAAATTAAGAACAACTACAACAAAAAAAGAACCTTGGTCTTTAAAACTGTCTACACTATAGAAAATTCACTCAAGAGGTTTATGCAATAGGATCATAAGTTCGAGACTACCTTGGGCTATACAGTGAACTTAAGACCACCCTGGAACTAGATACTGAAATTCTGTCTCAAAAGAAATACAAGGGCTGGGAATGTGTGTTAACAATAGAGTGCTTGCCTAGCATGCATGAAGCCCTGGGTTCAATTCCTCAGCACCACATAAACAGAAAAAGCCAAAGTGATGCTGTGGCTCTAGAGGTAGAGTGCTAGCTTTGAGCAAAAAGAAGCCAGGGACAGTGCTCAGGCCCTGAGTCCAAGCCCCACGACTGGCAAAAAAAAGAAAAGAAACATAAATAAATTAAAAGTCTACATAGGAATGCAAAATAGTGCAGTTATTTTGGAAAATTCGTCTGCCCTTTCCTCAAAAAGTTAAAACAAACGCAGTAGCTCATGCTTGTAAACCTAGCTACTCAGGAGGTAAAGATCAGGAGGATTATGGATCAAAAGGCCAATTCAGGCAGAAAAGTCCATGAGATTCCATTTCCATAAAAAGCAGAATGTGATGACTTATCTGTTATCTCAGCTACGCAGAAAATGTACATAGGAGAATCAAAGTCCAAGCCACCAGAAAAATTACAAGACTCTAATTGAAAAATAGCTAAAGCAAAAAGGATTGAACATCTGACTCAAGTGATAGAGCACCCATCTAGCAAGTTCCAAGGCCCTGAGTGCGAACCTTAACATAGCTGAAAAAGAAAAAGGTTAATCATAGAGTTACCATATGACTAACAATGTTTAAAATATATATGCAGGGGCTGGGAATATGGCCTAGTAGTAAAGTGCTTGCCTCGTATACATGAAGCCCTGGGTTTGATTCCTCAGCACCACATGTATAGAAAATGGCCAGAAGTGGCACTGTGGCTCAAGTGGTAGAGTGCTAGCCTTGAGCAAAAAGAAGCCAGGGACAGTGCTCAGGCCCTGAGTTCAAGCCCCAGAACTGGCAAAAAAAAAAAAAACCATATATATATGTATGCATATAAAATTTGTATACCATGAATTCAGCATGCTTTATAAAAGCCAAAACAGTAGAAACTAAAAAAAAAAAAAAAAAAAAGCCCGGCACTGGTAGCTCATGCCTGTAATCCTAGCTACTCAGGAGGCTGAGATCTGAGGATCACAGTTCCAAGCCAGTCCAGGCAGGAAGAGATTCTTATTTCCAATTAACAAACAAAAAGCCAGAAGTGGAGCTGTGGCTCAAGTGGTAGCACCTGGCTCATATACATCTTATACATGTCATTGAATTTTAACTGGGACCTATTACGTAAGGTCAGGTTATAATTTTCCACTTGTAGCACTGTGGTGGTACTCAAAAGGTTATAGATTTTAAGCCAGGCACTGGTAGCTCACACCTGTAATCCTAACTACTCAGGAGGCTGAAATATGAGGATCACGGTTCAAAGCCAGCCCAGACAAAAGTCTCTATGAAGATCTTATCTCCAATTAACCACTCAAAAATGGAAGTAGTGCTGTGGCTCAAGTGCTAGCCTTGAGCAAAAGAGCTCAAGGACAGTGCCCAAGCCTGTTTTCACGCCCTATGACCAACAACAATAAAAAAAAGTTTGATATGTCTCTGGGTTGTTTCTCATGGATATTTACGCACTATAATTAGACATGTAGTTCATAAAATATTTCTTGAGCTTTGTGAGTTCAAAAAGAGAACATTGCTATTTGATAATAGCATTGTAGTAAAAATAGCAAACGTTACCCTATGTAGCACAGGCTGGCCTTGAACATGATACTCCTATCTCTGCTTCTCAAATTCTGGAATTACAGATGTGTATGACCATGCCCAGCAAGACAATTCTGCTTAGTGTAAGGTCTGTCCCAAGGGAGGGCTCCATGCAGATGCCCCTCACCTATTTAAGTCTACACCCAGTACCTGTGTTACCTAGGTAACTGGCACACCTGGAGGCAGTTAACTCCCCCTTCTCTGAGGTCACATCCAACCCACCTGGCCATACCTCCCACCTTTCCCTATATAATCCACCTCAACAGAAATCCCCGCTCTCTCCTTTTCTCTCACTCTTTCTCTCTCTTCCTTCCCCTCTGGCTCCCCATGCCTCCATCCTGTGTGAGCTGGCAGTTTGCTCTCCCCCCAATAAACTCTTCTCTGCCTGAACCATGTAGAGGGTTTTCTTTCCCATGAACCTTACTTACATCTGGTGCCATGACTCAGGAGGGGACAGAGTCAGGAGTTGCTGGATCTCCTCCTCCCTCTGCTCTTCTGAGGGTTAATCCACCTCCTTGACCGCCCCTCCTTGGACCAGACTGTGGAGTGCCGAAGGAAACACCTCGGACTTCTTGCCTTGACCATTGCTGGATTCAAATCCACCACACTATCTCCTCTCTAAGTCTGGTGAGTGACTCCCATCTACAGGTCCTCTGTCTGACCACGCCAGAGGGACCATGAAATGCCTTTTTGGCCAGTGTGTTCTCATTCAGGGATTCCTGAATCAAGACTTTGACTCTACATCCTTGTGGATCCCGTCTACCTCCTTATGGACCCCCGCCATCCTTATTGGACTCCTATTCCATAAAGTCAAAATGCCTCATAGGCTAGAAAATCAGTCTCAGTGGCCCAACCTTTTGGCTTGTGCCTTCAAGAGTTGCAATGCAGGGCTGGGGATATAGCCTAGTGGCAAGAGTGCCTGCCTCGGATACACGAGGCCCTAGGTTTGATTCCCCAGCACCACATATACAGAAAACGGCCAGAAGGGGCGCTGTGGCTCAAGTGGCAGAGTGCTAGCCTTGGGCGGGAAGAAGCCAGGGACAGTGCTCAGGCCCTGAGTCCAAGGCCCAGGACTGGCCAAAAAAAAAAAAAAAAAAGAGTTGCAATGCAGGTTGAGTTCCAGGGACCCCACTCCAGGTTCCCTCTCAAAGGCTAGCCATTCTGGGTTTGATCTACTCCACAAGCCAAAAAAGCAGAGAGAGGAGGAGATCCAGCAACTCCTGACTCTGCCTCCTCCTGAGTCATGGCACCAGATGTAAGGTTCACTGGAAAGGAAACCCACCACATGGTTCAGGCAGAAAGGAGTTTTTTAGGGGGAAGCAAACTGCCAGCCCACACAAGATGGAGGCATGAGGAGACAGAGGGGAAGGAAGAAGAGAAAAAGAGAGAAAAGGAGCAAGAGAGAGTGAGAGAAAAGAGAGCAGGGCCGTGTTGAGCTGGATTATATAGGGAAAGGTGGGAGGTATGACCAGGTGGATTGGATCTGAACTCAGAAGGAGTAATTAACTGCCTCCAGGTGTGCCAGTTACCTAGGTAACACAGGTACTAGGTGCAGATTTAAACTGGTGGGGGGCACCTGCATGGAGCTCTTCGGGGGGGTGGAACTTACACTTAGTTGAAGGCCAGATTCAATTCTGGTTCAAAACAACTAGTTCAGCTGGAAGCTTGGTGATTCATGCCTGCCTGATCCTAGCTACTCAGAAGTCTGAGATCTGAGGACTGCCATTCGAAATCAGAAAAATCTGTGGGACTCTTATCTTCAGTTAAACAGTAATATGTCAATAGTAGAACTGTGGCTACAGTCATAAAAATGCTAGCCTTGAGCAAAAAAAGCTAAAGGATTGTGTCTATCTCTAGTACTGGCACAAAAGAGGGGAAGGGAAGGGAAGGGGAGAGGAGAGGAGAGAAGGGGAGGGAAGGGGAGGAAAGAGGAAGGGAGGGAAGGGAAGAACAAGGGAGAAGAGGGAGTAGAGAAGAGAGAGAAGGAGAGAAAGAAAAAGACAAAGAATGAGAGAGAATAAAAAAGAGAAAGAACTAGTTCATACAGGCAAATTTCATTAAATATACATTTTTGGCTCCAGTTCAAAATTAAGAACTATAAGGGTATGAAGCCTTTCGGACAAGTCTGGAATCAGCTGAATTTGAATGCCAAAATTTAAAATCACAATTAAAATACTATTGTTTTGTTTCTACCTTTCTCTTAAAAGTAACATTTTCTTCCCCATTATATAAATACTTACATACATACTTGCTATAAAAACAATTTAACCAGGTGCAACTGGCTCGCCATGCCTATAGCTCTAGTTACTTAGGAAACTGAAATCTGAGGACTATGGTTCAAAGCTAGATTTAGCAAACAAATCCATAGGACTCTTTAAGTAACCAGTAAAAAGCCAAAAGTGGGGCTGTGGCTCAAAGTGGTAGACCACCAGCTCTCAGCCAAAAAGCTAAGGGAGAGCGCAAGACCCTAAATTCCAACAAGCCTCCTTACTGGCACCAAAATTTTTTAATCTTATAATACACAAGAAAACACAATAGAAAAAAATTGGCTTTATTCTACCACTCAAATATAAAATCTGATGCACTTATTTATATACATGAATGTATAACCATGGCAAAACTTTATATGCATTTAATTATAAAAATTTCATTCGTGTATACATAGCATTTCAGCTTATTTTTCATTTAACAAAATATCTCAGACTTTCCTATTGCATTACATATGTTTAATATCATAACTTTCCTGGTTTCTTTCCATTTCCTTTATGATCATACCAGGATTTATTTACTATTTGTAAACTAATTCTGCAAACATCCTTACAGGCACCATGGATTACCTTCATAGGACTTACTTGTAAAAAATGGCATTTCAGTGCCTATGACTCATTTCTCATTGCTAAAAGCCAAACAAAGTGCTGCATTGGAAATCAAAGAGCATTAGGAAAATCAAAGAAAAAAAGGAAAATTACCTGATAAGGTGGCATCAAATCCCATGTCTTCTATGGCTTCTCTCAGGGTCTCTGGAGAAGTGAGTAGAGGATCATACTCCACAGTTCCATTGCTGTTTGCTAGGGAGACGCGTATGGATTTCACACCTGGCTTTTTTGATATGACCCCCTCAATAGACTGCACACAAGAATTACAAGTCATGCCAACAATGTTTATCATGGTTTCCTGAGTCAGAGGCTGGCTAACTGTATTCAGAGGTGTCTTATGAGGAGATGTGGTGGCGGGAGAGTTGGAGGTACTCTCAACTTCACTTGCAATACTAACTCTATATTGTCCTGGTGAGACGGCCTCTATTGCTTTTCTCAGTGTTTCTGGAGTGACTGAACTTGCATTGTATTTTACAATGGCAGACCTATTCTCTAAAGAAATGACAATGCTGCTTACATACTGGAGTGTAGAGAAAGCACTTTCAATATTTGACACACATGATTTACAATGCATGCCATCTATGATGAAAGTGGCTGTAGAGTCACTGGTGTATGAGGGACTCCTTTGCTGAGATCTTTCTGGAGATTTCACTGGTGTATTCTTTAGACGCTCGACATCAATAGCTCCCAATTTTAGGTACTTGGGCTGTTTTTTCACAAATGCTGGGAAGCCTGCTGCTTCAATCTGTTTCTTTATTTCTTCTACAGTGATCAAATGAGGCTGATAAACAATAGTTGCTTCTTGATTGTCCAGGGAAACTAGTTAATGAAAAGAAACATAATTATTTCATTTCATCCTGGGTCACTTCAGAATCATTTTCTCACCAGCTTTTCTTAAAATCATTTTGGATTTTTTTTTCAGAAGATATGACTGACATATGTTAGAAACAAGTAAAACATGTGACCACTGTTCTATAGTGTCTTAAGTTTCCAGTTGCCTAAGTGAAAATACATTAAGAGTAGGGGCTGGGGATATAGCCTAGTGGCAAGAGTGCCTGCCTCGGATACACGAGGCCCTAGGTTCGATTCCCCAGCACCACATATACAGAAAACGGCCAGAAGCGGCGCTGTGGCTCAAGTGGCAGAGTGCTAGCCTTGAGCGGGAAGAAGCCAGGGACAGTGCTCAGGCCCTGAGTCCAAGGCCCAGGACTGGCCAAAAAAAAAAAAAGAAAATACATTAAGAGTAAAAACGTAGTCCAGGCATGATGTGGTAAAAAGTCTATAAGACTCTCATAATTCATCATTATAATCATTAATTTTACTGTCATTAGTACTGGGATATGCTCTGTCTCAAACTCCAATAAGGCAATAAGTCCAACAAAGTTGAAACCTAAGCTTGGGGAAAAAAGCAAAAAGTAAAAAGATAAAACAGAAAATGAAGCCAGGCAGCAGTGGCTCACACCTGTAATCCTAGCTACACAGGAAGCTGAGATCTTAGCATTATGATTTGAAGCCAGCCCAGGCAGAAACTTTCATCTCCAAATAACCACCAAAAAGCTACGAGTAAAGTTGTGGGTCAAATGGTTACCAGACTTGTGTAAAAAAGCTAAGGGACAGGTACCCAGGCCCTGATTTCAATCCTCAGTACTGACACAAAAAAGAAAAACACAGAAAATGTAGCCTTACAAACTAGTAAAACCAACAAAAAAACAGCAGCAAAGAAATTACCTTTAATCCGCTGAACACCTTGCAGTTTCCCAATTTTTCCTTCAATGGTGCTTGTGCATGAGTGGCAAGTCATACCCTCCACCTTCATCTTCAGCATGACTTCACCTGCTTGAGCCATGCTGGGGTCTTCACAGCTTCCAGGCTTTTTCTCCTGAGTTCCGATGTCTAAACTGAGGTCAGGAACCAGCTCTACTATGTGACTGGCACTCACTAGAGAAGGGATTATTGTCACTACTGCAGTTCTTTGCTGAGGGGAAATTTTAATGTCGGTCACACCCTTGGTCTTGAGCAATGTGCTTTGGATATGGTCCCACGGTGGAGCCAGTGGAGCAGTAACAGTCAGAAAGACAGTACTGGTTAAAACTGGGAGTGGATTAGAATTCTGGAGACTAGCATCAAAGCCCATGTCGTCGATGGCTTCTTGTAGAGTCTTTGGAGTCTGTACTTTAGAGTCATAAATAATAGTTGCATTTTTTTCTTCTAGTGAAACCTTTCAGAAGAAAATTTCAGAAGTCAGTTTCATTAAACTATATGACACAGGAATTAAGAGTCTCAATTCAAGAAGAATGAAATAAATGATTCAATCTCATGGGGTCTCTGCTTGTTTTCATCTTCACTATTCTTATTAGAAAGAAAATGTTGTGTCTACCTAGAAGATAAAGCAATATGCAGACCTACGTGACTGTGGTACCAGTCAGGTATGTGCAACATGTGCATGCCAAACACACCCTAGAATTGCACAACAGAGTATATAGTACTTCTTCCCACCATCTCCATACAAAATGTACTGCAACACTTCATATTCCACCAACTGAAAAGGTTACATAAGCCAGGCACCAGTGACTTAAGCTTGTAATCCTAGCTACTCAGGACACTGAGATTCAGAGGATCACAGTTTGATGCTAGCCTGAGTGCAAAGAAAAGTCCAGGAGGCTCCAACTCCAAAATAGTAAAAGTCAAGGATGGAAACTGGAAGCATGGCATAGGTGGTACAATGCCAGCCAATGATATCATTTCAGATATCAAGTTCAAGTTCCAGACTCAGACAAAAAAAAAAAAACCACAAACAAACAAAAACCCCAACCCTTAGCCAGGTGCAAATGGCTCACTCCCACAGAATGACACTGGGTGGAGTCCATAAAAATCTGGACATCACTGATGCCAAGTTTCATAGTTTTTCTGGCAACAATTTCCTTTTTCCCTCCTCAGATCAAGCATGGAAGATATTCCACAGAAAAGTATCCTCTTCTAAAGTGTTAAGAAAAATAGACCTGGGTAGACAGAAAGGACTTATCATTAGTAAAATGTTACTTATGTCCCTTCTAATTCAATGAAAAGCTAGTATTAGCTGGGCTTCAGTGGCTCCTGCTTATAATACTAGCTACGCAGGAGGCTGATATCTGAGGACATCGATTCCATGCCAGCCCAGGCAAGAAAGTCAATAAGACTCTTTATCTCCAATTAACCACCAAAAAAGCCAGAAATAGAGCTGTGGCTCAAGGAGTAGAGCACTAGCCTTGAGTTCAAGGACCAGGACCGGCACAAAAGAATGTTATTAAATTCAGGCACCCTATATTTTTTCATATGTGATTTCTGTGTAATCTGCATAAAGACACCAACTCTACATCTTTTTCTTCTCAGACAAGACAAATGCTAGAATAAAACAACCTTACTTCTGAGGCTTTTGTTTCCTGAGAGACTGAACAAAGTAACTTTTTTTTTTTAGCGCTACTGCTTGATAAAAGCTAAAAACTGTATTATCACTATTCAGGTTGTCCTTAGTATGTCTTTTGCATTCTTTCTTATGCGATAATGAAAGGTGCTAGGGTCTCAATGTGTCCTCAAAAAATTCCTATTGCTGGTACCCTGACCTCAAGAGGGGTCTTTGGGAGGTGGTTAGTTCATAAAAGCACAGCAGTATGTAATTAGCTTTAGTGGCTATGAATAATTAGCAAGCTCATATTGACAGTGAGAAACCAACACCAGACATCAAATTTGCCAGTGCCCAGATTTAAGAATCCCCATCTTGAACCAACCCAGATGCCCCTCAATAGATGAATGGATCAGGAAAATGTGGTACACATACACAATGGAATTTTATGCCTCTATCAGAAAGAATGACATTGCCCCATTCGTGAGGAAATGGAAAGACTTGGAAAAAATTATACTAAGTGAAGTGAGCCAGACCCAAGGAAACATGGACTCTATGGTCTCCCTCATAGGGAATATTTAGCGCAGATTAAGGCTAGTCACAGCAGAGGATCACAAGAGCCTAATAGCTATGCCCTTATGAATGCATAAGATGATGCTAAGTGAAATGAACTCCATGTTATGAAAATGACTGTTATATCACTGTTGTAATTACTTTCAACATGCCATGTGAAACCGTAGCTTCTTTTGTTGATGATCCTCTTGTATCCCCTTCCTGTGGTTGTACCCGCACTATCACTATATCTCATCTGAGTACACTAGATACTGTATATACTGGTATTAGAACTAGGGAAGGGAAAGGGAATATCAAAATGGAGAGACAAAGGATAAAAAGACAAACGACTCCAAAAGCAATACTTGCAAAAACCATTTGGTGTAAACCAACTGAACAACTCATGGGGAGAGAGGGAAAGGAGGAGGGGGGAGTGGGAATGAAGGAGGAGGTAACAAACAATAAAAGAAATGTACCCAAGGCCTAACGTATGAAACTGTAACCTCTCTGTACATCACTTTGACAATAAGGAAAAAAAAGAGTCCCCATCTTTTTTGAGAAAATTTACTTGTTTAATTAATTGCTCAGCAGTTTTAAGTACAGACTGATAAGTACAGTTATCATACAGACTAATAACTACCCACCAAAGATGACTAACCCATCTTCTTAACAGTTAAGAAATTTCTGTTGTATAAGCCACCTAGCTGAGTGCTGGTGGTTCATGCCTGTAATCCTAGATACTCATGAGATTGAGATATGAGGATCTGTGGATCACAGTTTGAAGCAAGCCCAGGCAAGAAAGTCTGTGAGATTCTCATCTCCAATTGCCCACCAAAACAGCTGGAAGTGGAGCTGTGGCTCAAGTGGTAGAGTGCTAGCCTTGAGCACAAAAGTTCAGGGACAGTACCCAGGCCCTGAGTTCAAGCCCCAGGACCACCATACAAAAAACACAAATAGCTACCTAATTCAGGGTAGCTTGTTAGAACAGTCTGAAGAGGTAAGGGTGAAGGTAACAGTACCCTATAGAAAACTAAATGGCCCAGAAACCCAGCAAAGCAACAAAAGCTCAATTTAAATACACATATATGAAATTCCAAAGTCCATGCTCATTTCTTGTAGAAATGATTAAGCTAGATGATCTCCAACTCTGTGAAACTAAAAATTATATACCTGTGCTTTGAGCAACATGCAGATTCTAAATAAGAACACCTGAGAAGCATGAAATATTTCTATTATTTCAACCGAATAATTGTTTTTCTCTACTACAGTTCACATTGCCTCCCATGCTACTTTAAATTTAAAATGATCTAGAGAAGGAATTTCTTGGGGTTGGAAGCATGGCTCAGTTGGTAGAGTGCTAGCCAATTAGCAAAAGTGTCTGATTCTAAGTTCAAGACCAGACCTGAGAGCGAGAGCGAGAGCAAGAGCGAGAGCAAGAGGAGACAGAAGCAATTTCTATGGTTTATAGCAGTCATGTTATGAAAGAGCCTTGGCTAAAATTTTAGCATACTGAAATTCCTTCTATCTCCCCTGAACCCATTTCTTCTACTATAATAAATTTGGGTTAGCATACTGCTCCATCAGTGTGGAGGTCTTCAGATAGTTTTAAGCCCACTTTCTTTAATTTCTCATATGACAATTCAGCAAAAAAGCAATCAGAGACAAGTTATTCAGAGACAGGAAGGAATATCATTTTACAGAAATGGAAACTGAAGTCAGAAAAGTGAAATAATTCATCAATTCACCTGAATTTCTAACATGCTCTTATCATTCATACTATAGTTCTGAATCAGTTAATGTATTTATAATACATAAGCGTACCACTGCTATACATAGTCCTAATACAAATTATATTACCATGTGTCATGTGTGAATGTATACATGGCCAAGTGCTGGTGGCTCATACCTTTAATCCTAGCTACTCAGGAGGCTGAGATCTGAGCATCAAGGTTTAAAGCTAGCCAGAGCAAGAAATTCAATGGGACTCTATCTCCAATTAACCAGCAAAAAGTCAGAAGTGGAGCTGTTGCTCAAGAGGCAGAGCACCAGCCTTGAGGAAAAAAGGTAAGGGACAAGTCCCAAGCCCAGATTGTAAGCTAAAGTACTAGCAAAGAAAACTGTGCATATATTGGGCTCATTGATAAAGCATATGCTTACATGTGAGAAACCCTGGTTTAATTCACACACACACACACACACACACACACACACACACACACACACACACACACTCTTTATTCTACTTGGCCAGTCTAAATTAGATTAAAACTATTAACTTCAGAGCTAGCAAAAGATAAATCTTAGAGACTCCTCTTTGAGGCCCCTCTCTGAAAGGAGTCTTCCTATTTTCCTTTTTTTTTTCTTTTGCTAGTCCTGGGGCTTGAACTCAGGGCCCGAGCACTGTCCCTGGCTTCCTTTTTTGCTCAAGGCTAGCACTCTGCCACTTGAGCCATAGCACCACTTCTGGCTGTTTATATATGTGGTGCTGGGGAATTGAACTTCCTATCATTCTGTTAAACTTTTAACTTTGCCATTAAGAAAGTAACTTTTGATAATGAATAGTTATGCATTTGAAAATGTGTTAGAAGTGAAAATTGACAAAGTACCTGATTTGTAAAAATTAGTGTTACATAACTATTGAGCTATTGTCTGCTAGGATGATCCTAGACATGTACTATTTATTACCAATGAGGGAAACCATAGAGTCCATGTTTCTTTGGGTCTGGCTCACTTCATTTAGTATGATTTTTTCCCAAGTCTTTCCATTTCCTTATGAATGGAGCATAGAATGATAGAAGCATAGAATTCAATTGTGTATATTTACCACATTTTCTTGATCCATTCATCTACTGGGGGGCATCTTGGATGGTTCCATATTTTAGCTATAGTAAATTTTGCTGCAATGAACATAATTGTGTTGGTAGCTTTAGTGTGGTCTTGTTTGTGATCCTTTGGGTAGACAGACAAGAGAAAAAGCCGGCCCAAGCTAGGTGGCTCAATAGCCATTGCCAAAACTTAAATGCAACAAAATTAAAAACAGAAATAGTGAAAGTCCCTCTTCACATCTTTCTCTACTGCTGCAGTTATCTTGGATTTGACCATTGTTGATCTTTTGGAATAGTATTCAGAAACCTAAGTATCTTTGAATAGCTGACTCCATAGCTTCACGGATAGGTGATCATTACCAGTTAACAATAATCAAAATTTCTATAGTACCCAGGTACAATGCTGCTGAGAAGACATCCATTTAAAATGTTCTTTTGTCTATCACTTGCTTAAACAAGAGTTAGAAAACAAAAAAGAGTACTGAACAGGAATAAAAATTCTTTTTTTTTAATTTATTTACTTATTAAACAAATTTTTTTGACAAGGTGTTATGCAAAAGGGGTACAGTTACATAGTAGGGCAGTATGTACATTTCTTGTGTTATCTTACACCACGTTTTTCTTTCCCTTCCCTAGGTCAGGTAGACATATATACAATACACAATGTACTAAGAACATATACAGTAGCCACGTGGACTACACCCAAGAAAATTCGCCTAGGTCTTTAAATGTAATGTCTACAATAGACAGTATGTCGACAATAGTCTTTTTTTAATTTATTTTTTTTTGGTCAGTCCTGGGCCTTGAACTCAGGGCCTGAGCACTGTCCCTGGCTTCCTTTTGCTCAAGGCTAGCACTCTGCCACTTGAGCCACAGTGCCACTTCTGGCCATTTTCTGTATATGTGGTGCTGGGGAATTGAACCCAGGGCCTCATGTATACAAGGCAAGCACTCTTGCCACTAGGCCATATCCCCAGCCCACTCGACAATAGTCTTATATGAACGTACATACATAGCTTTTGAGCTATTGTGCTCCACTGAGAGGTCAATTTTTGACCTTTATATGTTGAGTAGTTGTTTGGTTTTAGTTACATTATGTAGGGTCGCTGACCCAAACCTGTGGGAAATACCATTTGACAAGAGGTTTTTGGTTTTACAGACCTGGTCTCTACTGTCTCCCCGTCACCCCATCTTAACAGTCATATATCAAGGAATAAAAATTCTTGATGGTACCAGGTTTTGTTGGCTCATGACTGTAATCCTAGCTATTTTGGAGGCTGAGACCTGGAAGATGGAGGTTTGAAGCCAGCCCACAGAGAAAAGTTCATGAGATTCCATCTCCAATTAGTCACCAAACAGCTGAACTGCAAGCCTGGCTCAAGTGGTACAGTGTCAACTATGAGCATAAAAGCCAAATTAAAGTGTGAGACCCTGACTTAAAGCCTTGACCAGGTACATAGGAAGGTTGATTGATGGTTGATTGATTGATTGATGAAAAAGTGATGTGGTATGCTTCCACTTTTATTTATTTATTTAGCCGGTCCTAGGGCTTAGACTCAGGGCCTAAGCACTATCCCTGGCTTCTTTTTGCTCAAGGCTAGCACTCTGCCATTTGAGTCACAGTGCCACTTCTGGCCATTTTCTATATATGTGGGGCTGGGGAATTGAACCCAGGACTTCATGTATGGGAGGCAAGCATTCTTGCCATTAGGCCATATTACCAGCCCCACTTTTATTTTTTTGAAAAGACAATCAAGGGCTGGGAATATGGCCTAGTGGCAAAGTGCTCACCTCATATGCATGAAGCCCTGGGTTCGATTCCTCAGCACCACATATATAGAAAAAGCCGGAAGTGGCACTGTGGCTCAAGTGGTAGAGTGCTAGCCTTGAGCAAAAAGAAGCCAGGGACAGTGCTCAGGCCCTGAGTCCAAGCCCCAGGACTGGCAACAAAAACAAAACAAACAAACAATTATACTATGATGGTTACAAAATAATGCATTAAAAAAAAGACAATCAAGGGCTGGGGATATGGCCTAGTGGCAAGAGTGCTTGCCTCGTATACATGAGGCCCCGGGTTCGATTCCCCAGCACCACATATACAGAAAATGGCCAGAAGTGGCGCTGTGGCTCAAGGGGTAGAGTGCTAGCCTTGAGCAAGAAGAAGCCAGGGACAGTGCTCAGGCCCTGAGTCCAAGCCCCAGGACTGGCAAAAAATAAAAAATAAAAGACAATCAAGTGGATACATATACACATAAATAGTTCTATATCCACATTATTTATAGAAAGGCTATCTGTCTACACACACACACACACACACACACACACACACACGTAGGACAACTGGATTCTTTTGGAAGGAGGATTTTTCAGTAATAATAATAAAGTAGCTACTATTAAGGGGAGCAATGAATGTATTTATTGACCTGAAGGAGAAATTTAGTTTTAAAAAATAATAGTATCTATAAAGAGAACAAACTGCATTGTTTATCTGTATAAAGGACAAAAACATTCAAAAAATCCAACATTGTATGTTTCAGGAACAAAGTAATTTGTTAACAGGGCATTAACCTTTGGAGTCATTTAGTACTTGCATTTAATTAAATTTGGTTTTAAATTTCCGTTTCAAAAAAGCCAACCATTCATATTATCTGCCCATTTTCTTTTTTCTTTGAACAGGCTGCTGAGATGATTAAATTAAGCTGTAGGTTAATCCCTTCAATGTCTATGAACTTCGCACTAGCAAGACAAAGAACAGCACACTTATTCACAGCACAAGCACAATTTAACACATAATTTCCAAAGTATATTTTACCTGGTAAAGCTGCAAAAGTAAATAATCATATTCTACTTACTCCAAAAGTAAAAACTTCTGGACCCTCCTCTCTTTGTGCTTTGTTCATTAAACCTTTAATCTGCTTGACTGTTGCATTTTTCTTTTTTTTGGCCAGTCCTGGGCCTTGGACTCAGGGCCTGAGCACTGTCCCTGGCTTCTTCCCGCTCAAGGCTAGCACTCTGCCACTTGAGCCACAGCGCCGCTTCTGGCCGTTTTCTGTATATGTGGTGCTGGGGAATCGAACCTAGGGCCTCGTGTATCCGAGGCAGGCACTCTTGCCACTAGGCTATATCCCCAGCCCGACTGTTGCATTTTTCAATAAAGCAACCTCATTCAGTTTAACACCACAATTATACCACACCCTTCCTAACACCAGCAAGAGTTCCTTCACTTAGTCAAAACCTGGATTCCCCAAAGGTTGCTTCCTAAATTGTCTATACACTAACCTTAATTATGATTCAGAAATTATGATCAAGAGAATTTTAATATTTTAAGTGATCAGTATTTATGTATTCATATTGAGCTACATGCTGACTACAAATTATTTTTGGACAAGGACAATTTTCTAAATGATGCTCAGAAACAGACAAATCCACATTTGGAATTAATTGGAGGGACTTTTAAGAAAAACAATATAAAACTATTAATAAAAATCTGTACAAAAGTATTTTGAATGTATAATAAAAAATCATAAATTACAGCAAGGCATGCCTATAATCTCAGCACTTACAAGGCCAAGGCAGGAGGATTCAGAGTTCAAGGCCACACTATGCTACATAGTAAGTTTAAGGCCAATGTGGACTATATAGTGAGACTCCTTCTCAAAACAGAACAAATGCCAGGCACAGGTGGTTCATACCTGTAATCCTAGCTATTCAAGAGGCTGAAAGCATGGGGCTGGGAATATGTCTGGGAATATGGCCTAGTGGCAAGAGTGCTTGCCTTGTATACATGAAACCCTGGGTACGATTCCCCAGCACCACATATATAGAAAATGGCTAGAAGTGGCGCTGTGGATCAAGTGGTGGAGTGCTAGCCTTGAGCACAAAGAAGCCAGGGTCAGTGCTCAGGTCCTGATTCCAAGCCCCAGGACTGGCAAAATAAATAAATAAATAAAATAAAAAAGAGGCTGAGATCTGAGGATCACAGTTCAAAGACAGCTTGGGCAAGAAAGTCTGTGAGATTCTTATCTCCACTTAACCACCAAAAAGTCAGAAATAGAGCTATGGCTCAAGTGGTAGAGTACTAGCCTTGAGCAAAAAAGCTTAGGGACAGCACCCAGGACCAGAGTTCAAGCCTCAGGACCAGCACGAGGAGGAGAAGGAGGAGGAGGGAGGGGAACTTTATAAAAGTTTTTGATAGGAGAAAGACAGAGCCTGGAAAAGGCAAAAGTGTACTTCTTTTCATGTAGAGCAATCAAATTATAATGATCATGGAAAACACACCGTTGAGTATCTCTGTCACAGAGATTCATTTAAATCACTATTAGTAGCACAAAGTGGTTTCACATTATATCACTGCCATTCTTCTTTTACAATTTAATCAATGTCCAATTGTATTTGTCTGACTTTAAACAGACCTAACTAGGTGGCAGTGAATTCTGGGAGATACAGTGGAAATAGCAAGTAGTATGTGCAAATAGTAAAGTAGAATCTACCCCTACAGTTATTTATTTTGCCAGTCCTGGGGCTTGAACTCAGGACCTGAGCACTGTCCCTGGCTTCTTTGTGCTCAAGGCTAGCACTCCACCACTTGAGCCACAGTTCCAGGTTTTTCTGTTTATGTGGTGCTGAGGAATCAAACCCAGGGCTTCATGCATGTTAGGCAAGCACTCTACCGCTAAGCCACATTCCCAGCCTCCTACAGTGATAAATGTATATGTCATCGGTCTCCTAAAACAGTCTGCTAGGCAGGGAGTTGGTGGGTTCAAAAACATATTAGTTGTCAGTGAACAGTAAGGACCTAAATTATTTAAAGAAAAATTATGTGAGCTTATCTGGGTGCATTGGCACACACCTGTAGTCCCTGCTATCAGAAGTTCCAGAATATTGAGTTTCAAGGTTATTCCAGGCAAAAAGTTGGCAAGACACCTCATCTCAACAAATAAGCTGAGTATAGTGGTCCATACCCATCACCGTAGGAAGCATGAATGGAGGAACTGTGAGTCAGAACCAGCCATGAACAAAAATGAAAGACTGTATGAAACACAACTAAAGCAAAAAGAGGTTGAGGCCTGGTGCGAGTGGCTCATACCTGTACTCCTGGCTACTGGGAAGACAGATCTGAGGAACATGGTTCAAAGCCAGCCCAGGCAAGAAAATACTACCAAAACAGTCAAAAGTGGGGCTGTGATTCTAGTGATAGAGTTCTAGCCTTGAACAGAAAGTTGAGGGACAGGCGCGTACACACACACACACACACACACACACACACACACACAAACACATACACACACAGAGGTTGGGGACATGCTTGAGTGTAAGAGTACCTGCTTAGCAAGCACAAGGTCCTGAGTTTAAACTGTAATGTCCAATTACAGTTAATGTCTAATTTTTTAAAAGGATAAGAAAGAAAAACCATGTGAACTAGCTCCTAGATAGTTATAATAGCTTTACTGTAATTAGCACAGACACTACTCTATAATTAGTAAGATTCAGCTGGCCTCTCAAACCAGACCCATCTACAATCAAGTGGAGGAGGTAAATTGGTTTCATTTGAGGATAAGTACAGTTGTCACACTTATTACTCACTAAAATTAAACAACTTATTTAAAGCTTTAGGTATGAAGGGTGCAGGGCCACTTTTCTTCTTTTTACTACTCAACAAATTCATCATTAAATGTTTGACCAAAAAGTATAATTTGGATATTCTGAAGATAAAAATTCATTTGAGAAAACGTGCAACATAGCAACCAAAGAGGATGACTGTTAGCTGTTGCCACTTTCCAACTCAGCTCACTCTCCAAAGAAAATTAAATATGACCATATCTTCACTGAGGGATATGGGGGAAGAAGCAATGGGAGAGCTTCTAAACTGGAGTTAGACCAAGGTAATGGTAAGTAAGTACAAAAGATTTATTTTAGAGCGTGTGAAAATGCCTGCCTAAGTATTTACACAGATGCCTCTGGGAGAAGGTATATTACACAGGGTAAAATAAAGCTTTCCTAATCACAATGAGCAATATCATCTTAGCTGGTCAGAATGTACAGTAAACAGATGAGAAACACTGCCTTCCCCCAAACAAATAGGCAAATGGATCCAAAGTTTGTTTTGTCCTCGAAGGCCAAAGTGAATGTCAAACTGAGACTAGGAAAAAAAATTACCTACAGCTTTATTGAAATGAACTCCAAGAAATGGAAACAAGAGAGTTTTTTCCCCTTTGTTGGTAGCATTGAGCAAAAAAAGGTCAGGGACAGTGCCCAGTCCCTGAGTTCGAGCCCCACAGGAGACTACTTACAGCATCAGATCTGGAAAAGAACTGACCACATAGTAGCACTACACTTCACATGACTTTAGAATTTTGGAACCATATCAAACCCCATCAAGAATCAGGTTGTGTAAGACACTATGTTGAAACTGTACTATACAACTTGTGGGTGGGGATGAGAGGGAAAAACTGGGAGAGAGCTCTTTACCTGACTTGTGAAACAGTAACTTCTCTGTACATCACCTTTATAATAACAACTTTAAGAAAAAAGTTTAAAAAATTGGACTGTGCCAAGTAGTCAGTTTTTTGTAACAAAAACAAGGCCAATTGAAACCAATGTGCACTAGATTCAGTAGGAATTTAGACGACAACATTGTAGACACAATAAAGGATATATACAGAAAGAAATTCTGTGGGGCTGGGAATATGGCCTAGTGGTAGAGTGCTTGCCTAGCATACATGAAGCCTTGGGTTCTATTCCTTGGCACCACATATACAGAAAAGGCCGGAAGTGGCGCTGTGGCTCAAGTGGTAGAGTGCTAGCCTTGAGCACAAAGAAGCCAGGGGGCTGGGGATATAGCCTAGTGGCAAGAGTGCCTGCCTCGGATACACGAGGCCCTAGGTTCGATTCCCCAGCACCACATATAAAGAAAACGGCCAGAAGCGGCGCTGTGGCTCAAGTGGCAGAGTGCTAGCCTTGAGCGGGAAGAAGCCAGGGACAGTGCTCAGGCCCTGAGCACAAGGCCCAGGACTGGCAAAAAAAAAGAAGCCAGGGACAGTGCTTGGGCCCTGAGTCCAAGCCCCACGACTGGCAAAAAAAAAAAAAAGAAAGAAAAAAAAAGAAAAGAAAAAGAAAAAAAAGAAATTCTGTGTTTCACTAAAAATCAAAAAACCCTTTTTCAAATCTCTGAGGACTATATAGGTAAAAAGTAAAGTTTAGATAAAACAGGACTTCCGTAAGTATCTGATCTAGGGCACATAATATTAGGAGCAAGAATCCACTGAGTATCTAATTTAAACACATGCTAAATGTGGTGTCCATTTGGAAAACACTCCCTTTAGGATGTAGTATGTAGCCGGGAGCCAGTGGCTCATTCCTATAATCCTACTTACTCAGGAGGCTAAGATCTGAGAAATGTGGTTCAAAGCCAACCAGAATAGACAAAATCCCAGACACTCTTATTTCTTATTACCAAGATGCCAAAAGGGGAGATATGGTTCAAGTGGTAGAGCAGCAGCCTTGAGTAAATAAGATAAGGAAGAGTGTGAGGCCCCAAGTTCAAGTCCCAGTGCTGGCAGCCCCCCATAAAAGAAACATAGAACCATTTTTGTTTTTTATTTTTGTGAAGAATTCTGCTGTGATAAGGTATTCCATGTAAAATTATATACATATATGTGTATATATATGTATATAATTATATATGTATTATGTATATAATTATATATGTATATACATATATATATATATATAAAATTGGGGATTGAACTCAAGAGCCTCATACTTGCTACAGTCTTTCTACAACTTGAGTCACACCCTCAGCCCCCATTTTAAATTCTCTAAATTTTCTTACTGATACTTGATGAATGCTTAGTCTGGTAATGCTGATACTTAACACTGTTCTATTTTCACAGTATAACAAACAAAGCTTGGGTTATTTAATTAAAAAGATAATCTAACTCCATGTGCCTTAAAGCACTACATTCAAAATCAACCACAATAATGTCAAGATTACATGTTCAGACAATTTTTAAACTGGAAAATATTTTCATGAAAAACTTTTTTGTTCCCTTCCTTCCCCTCCTTTTCTCCCTCTCTCCCCCTCTCCTCCCATCCCCTACCCCAGCATACCCCTTCTCTTTCTTTTTCATTCCAGGTTTATCCAGCTAGTTTCAATCTCCTGGATTCAAGTAATCCTCCTTGCTCAGCCATGTCCATCATTTATGTGGTACTGAGGAATCAAAACCAGGGTTTCATGCATGCTAGGCAAGCACTCTACCACTAAGCCACATTCCCAGCCAGCTTTCCTTTTTTTTTTAAAGGAATTAATTGCCAGGTACTGGCGGCTCACACCTCTAATCCTAGCGACTCAGGAGGTTGAGATCAGAGGATCACAGTTAGAAGGCCATCTGGGCAAGAAACGCCATGAGACTCTTATCTCCAATAAACTACTCAAAAAAGCCAGAAGTGGTGCGGTAGAGTGCTGTAGTTCAAATAGTAGAGTGCATGCCTTGAGAAAAAAAGAAGTTCAAGGATAGCACCCAGGCCTAGAGTTCAAGCCCTAGGGCTGGCAAAAAAAATAAAGATAAAAATAAAAAGCAAAAGGGAATTAACAAATGGGGTGGTAGTGGCTCACCTGTAATCCTAGCTTTTCAGGAGGCTGAGATCTGAGGATCATGGTTGGAAGCCAGCTGGACAGTAAAGTCTGTGGGACTTTTATTTCCAATTAACCACAAGAAGCTGCAAGTGGAGCTGTGGCTCAAGTGGTAGAGTGCTAGCTTTGAGGACAAAAGATCAGGAACAGTACCCAGGCCCTGAGTTTAAGTCCCAGATCTGGTACCAAAAAAGGGGAGAAATAACAGGACAAAACAAAGTTCTTCAGCACCAGGGTTAGGAGTGCAGAAGTCTTTCTTGGCCAATGGGTCAGTATGCCTGCTTCAGTTTCAATATTAGAAACAACCTCCTAATGGAATTCTAGTCAATGGCACTAATTTCCAGGGAAACTTACTCTGATGTGATGAAGACCATTCAGTTTCCCAAGCTGCTGCTCAATGGTCTGAACACAGGAATTGCATGTCATCCCCTCCACAGAGATGGTGACAGAACTCACACCCATGCTTGGATCCATTTCAGTTTCTTCTTTACATTCCTGTTTAAAACAAAACATCTTGTTAATTTAGCCTTGGAAAGAATTTTGCTCAACTTTTCCTCACACTTCCCCAGTTGAAAGCATGCTAGTATAAAATATGACCAGCATTCTTTTATCCTTGCTTAGGAAAACGTTTTTACTCACCTTTGACAAAGCAAGGCAAAGTTGTTTCTATAGCTAACTAAAACCAATCAAGTAAAACTTAATAGAAAATAACAAAAACCCCATCAAGTGCTTTCCTATTCATTTTCCTATACATAATTTCACTTAATGTGGAAGTAGACAGAATGAAGACCCAATCAAGCATGCCAAAACCTAGCCATCTGTCACCAATGTCCTAGCTGATTACCCACACATGCCCACCTGGACCTGTGTTCACTGACCTCCCATCCCATCCTCAAACTTTTCTGGGTGCTAGTCATAATGTCTCCAAGGCCCAGGGACTTGGCCTCTGGGCTTCTGCTTTTAGCACTTCCCCTGGTCTTGGGCTCGAATCTAACCTTCTTACTACTAAGGCCTATGTTGAGCACCTTATTTAGAATTGAAACTCATAACCCTTTGGCAAACACATAGCCTGACTACTTTTACCTCTCTATCTTTTAAAGAATATCTTTCACAGTCCTGATGGTGACTCAGGAGGCATGAGATCTGAGGATCACATTTTGTTTGTTTGTTTGTTTGTTTTTTGGCCAGTCCTGGGCCTTGGACTCAGGGCCTGAGCACTGTCCCTGGCTTCTTTCCGCTCAAGGCTAGCACTCTGCCACTTGAGCCACAGCGCCGCTTCTGGCCGTTTTCTGTATATGTGGTGCTGGGGAATCGAACCTAGGGCCTCGTGTATCCGAGGCAGGCACTCTTGCCACTAGGCTATATCCCCAGCCCCCTGAGGATCACATTTTGAAGACAGCCTACGCAGGAAAGTCCTTAAGACTCTTACCTACAATTAATCACCAAAAAAGCTGAAAGTGGCAGAGTGCTGGCCCTGGGCAAAAAAGCTCTGGGAGAGCACTGGTGGCTCATGCCTGTAACCCTAGCTACTCAGAAAGCTGAGAGCTAAGGATCATGGTTTGAAGCCAGCCCAGGCAAGAAAGACCAGGAGACTCTTATCTCCAATTGACCACCAGTAAAACCAGAAGGAGCACTGCGACTCAAAGTGGTAGAGTGCTAGCCTTGAATGAAAAAGCTCAGGAACAGTGCCAAGGCCCTGAGTTCCTCCCAGAACAGTGTGTGCATGTGTGTATGCACGTGTGACAGAATTCACCATTTTCTAACTTTCTGCATAATTTACTTACTTATTCTGTTCATTGACTATTGTCTTTTCACTAATGTTTGTCAATCTTTCAAGTGGAACTGAACTCTTTTTATCCAGACATGTCCCAGACTTTGGGAATAGATCATGATGGCAGTGACTCTGACTTCCAGGATTAGGTTATGAAAGGCATTGTGAGAAGGGAAAAGGAAAGCCTGTAGGCTGCTCCTTGTCATCAGTGGCATCACCCAATCCAGTAGAAGCTACCTGCCTTGCATGGAGACACATAAGAAGCCACATGGAAAGGTCACATGGTGAAGAACTTCTGTCAACAACCAGCTAAGATCAGAGGCCTTCACCAATAGTAGATGAATAGAGTCTAGAAAACTCATCCTTTTAAAGTGCTACAGTTCAGTGGGGTTTAGTATACTCCTAAACAGGTGCAACCATAATGACTATGTGGTTACTCATTTCCATTTACCCCCAAAAGGAACTCATTAGCATCTGTTCCTCATCTACTTAGAGCCCCCAGAAGACATAAATTCACATCCTATCTGTATGTCTATACCAGTGATTTCCTATAAATAAATTTGTTCAACATGTGGCATTTGTGACTGGATTTTTTTCACCTGTTTGTAAGGTACATTGACGAGTAAAATGTGTTGATAGTATTTTCATGTTTTTTTTAAGCTTTTGATGATTCTGCCTTTACCTTATGCATGGTATATTCAAGCGTACATCTTTAGGGACTGGGAATGTGGCTTAGTGGTAGAATGCTTTCATAAAACCCTGGGTTCAAGTCCTTAGTACCACATAAACAGAAAAAAACAGAAGTGGTGCTGTGGCTTAAGTGGTAGAGCTTCAAAAGAAGCTCAAGGACACTGCCCAGACCCTGAGGGCCCAGGACAGGTTAAAAAAAAAGAGCATATCTTAGGAAGGGCTAGGGGGAAGATATAGAACTCAAGGGAAAAAGGGTGAAAAAGCAGTGTAATTCACTAGATACTGATGAAAGTGAACTGCACAACTCATGGGTGTAGACAAGAGGGAGGGACTGGAAGAAAATGAGGAAACAGAAGAAACTGTACAAAAGGAAATGTACTCATTACCTGACTCATGTAATTATAATCCCTCTATATATCACCTCTACAATAACAAAGTAAATTAACAAAATAAAAAATAATGCCAGGTGCTGGTGGCTCACATCTGTAATCCTAGCTACACAGGAGGCTGACATCTGAGGATTGCAGTTCAAAGCCAGCCCAGGCATGAAAGTCTGTGAGACTTTAATCTTCAATTAACCACCAGAAAACCAGAAGTGGGGCTGTGGCTCAAGTAGTAGAGGATAGCCTTGAGCTGAGAAGCTCAGGGATAGTGCCCAGGCCCAGAGTTCAAACTCCACAATTGACAAAAACATAATAATAAGTAAAAATATATTGGGGAGCTGGGAATGTAGCTTAGCAATAGAGTGCTTGTGTAGCATGCATGAAGCCCTGGGTTTGATTCCTCAGCACCACATAAACAGAAAGAGCTGCAAGTGGCGCTGTGGCTCAAGAGGTAGAGGGCTAGCCTGAGCAAAAAGAAGCCAGAGACAGTGTTCAGGCCCTGAGTCCAAGCCCCAGGACTGGCAAAAAAAATTTTGGTAGTACAGTTCTTTCTTTCTCTCTCCCTCTCTCTCTCTCTGTGTGTGCACACGCACATGCACCAATACTGAGTCTTAAACTCAGAGCCTAAGCACTGTTCCTTACCTTTTCCACTCAGGGCTGGTGCTCTACCACTGTAGCCACTCCTCCACTTCTGACTTTTTAGTGGTTATTTGGAAATATGGGTCTCATAGACTTTCCTGCTGGGCTGGCTTCAAATAGCGATCCTCAGATCTCACCCTCCTGAGTAACGAAGGTTACAGGCATGAGCCACCAGCACCCAGTGGAGATAATGTATGTTAATGTGTATCTACTTTTTTTCCAAATTTTATTAAATATTTCAATAATACCTAAGAGCAGAAATAGCATAATTACACTGACCTTAACAACTGATAACATTTTTGCTATATTTTCTGTTTTTCTACACTATTTGAATTTAAGTTTTAAGGATCATGATACTTTAGCACTCATTTCCAAAAATTAAGGACTACTACAGAACCATGACTACTACTACAGGTAAGAAAATGAATGAGAGATTGCCATGGTGGAACACACCTGTAATTCCAGCTAAATGGAAGACTAGGAAGCGTATTGCTCTCTGAGACCAGCCCTGAATAAATGAAAAACCACAAACTTCTATCTGAAAAACAGCTAAAGCAAAAAAGGGGTGGGAAGTAGCTCAAGTGGTAGAGCAACTGCTAAGCAAGCAGAAGGCCTTGACTTCAAACCCTAGTACTGCTAAAAAAAAAGGGGGGGAGGGGAGAATATTGATGACTACATTCAATACCCATTGTGTATTGAAAATTTCCCAGATGTTCCAAGAGCAGCCGCTACCACTTTCTTCTTATCAAATCAGGATCCAGCCAAAGTTTACAACATTGCACTTCGTTGTTCTGTGTTCTATATCCTGGAACCATCTCTACCCTATCCTGTTTCCTGAAGTAACTTTTTTTTTTTTTTTTTTTTTTTTTTTTGCCAGTCCTGGGGCTTGGACTCAGGGCCTGAGCACTGTCCCTGGCTTCCTTTTGCTCAAGGCTAGCACTCTGCCACTTGAGCCACAGCGCCACTTCTGGCCGTTTTCCGTATATGTGGTGCTGGGGAATTGAACCCAGGGCTTCATGTATAAGAGGCAAGCACTCTTGCCACTAGGCCATATTCCCAGCCCCTGAAGTAACTTTTTGAAGTGTCCTGGCCAGTTGTCTTGGCAACCAGTGTGTCTTCTTTATTATCAAATAACAACTATTTAAGAGTGACCAGGCCATGTACATGTACATATCTGTACATATCTGTATTGTATAATGGCCAAATGAGGCAAGGATGTGTATCTGTAGCACATTTCAGGCTGACTGAGGGATTGAAAGACACTAGCTAGGCACAAAAGCATGTGTGTGTATGTGAGTGTGTGCATGTGCACTGGTCCTAGAGCTTGAACTCAGGGTCTGGATGCTGTCCCTGAGCTTTTTTGCTCAAGACTAGCGTTCAACCACTTGAACCACAGCTGCACTCCTGCCTTTTTGCTGGTTAATTGAATATAAGTCTTATGGGCTTTTCCTACCAGGGCTAGTCTTGTGATTCTAAGCTCTCAGCCTACTGAGTAGCCAGGATTATAGGTATGAGCCACTAGCACCAGCTACAAAGGCAATTTTTTTCTTTTTCTTTTTTTTTTTTTTGCCAGTCCTGGGCTTGAACTCTGGGCTTGGGTGTTGCCCCTAGGTTCCTTTTACTCAAGGCTAGCACTCTATGACTGGAGCCACAGTGCCACTTCCAGCTTTTTTGTGATTAATTAAAGGTAACAATTTCACATACTTTCCTGCCTGGGCTGGCTTTGAACCATGATCCTCCGATCTCAGCCTCCTGAGTAGCTAAGATTACAGGTATGGGCCACTAGTGCCTGGCTCACAAAGTCACTTTGAAACAACTGAATAGTCATGGGCTGTGGGGAAAGCTCAAGTGGTCAAGTAGTTTCCTACCATGTAAGAAGCCCTGGGTTCAATTCTCACCACTGCAAAAAAAAAAGTAAATCATTAAACTGACAACTACACATTGAAGAAGGCAGAATGTCAGAATTCAAATGAAAATTACATTCAGGCCATCCTGTTACCCCTAAACCTAGTTTAAGCATGTCAAATCAAGTGTGAATACATAGATAATTCCTTCAGTTTCCATAACTCACCTGCATTGTTAGTTCAAAATCCTACTTACTTAGACCTTAACACACACAACCTTAGAGTAATTCCATGTCATTCTAACTACATAATCACACAGATAAAAATGTATATAATTCTAATTGATTTTGTGATAGATCTTTTAAATTGTAAATGTCTTACAGACAGGTATGAAACCAGGAACATCCTGTGTAACCTCACTTGGCACTTAGCAAAATGACTCATGGAACACAGTAAGGATATAAACAACTTTATGGGGGATGAAGGCTTTGGGAAATCACAATATCAAAGAGAGAAGCCTGGACTGTAGGTATTAGTAATGAGTGCCTCTGAGAGCAAGCGCATCCAACACCACCAAGGAAACAAATTTGGGTGAGTAGAGTATGTTTAGCCACTCCCTAAAGACAGATGAAGATTTCTGCCAGTCATCCCTCTGAGGAGAAGAAGAGCAGCACTGTGACCACACCCTCACCTCTGGTTTGTAAACAAACTACACAAAGCCAGTACTAGATGTGGCTTGTATGAAGACTGGTTTGATCAAAACATCTTAAGGCTGCTCATAGAAACTCAAACATTAGTTTTCAATTCCCCTAAAATAATCAGTCCTCATGCTTGGGAGAGGATCTAGATGTTTAATAAATTATCACAGAGTAAAAACTGAATTCTTTTTTTGGATAGTGTGTATCTCTCTCTCTCTCTCTCTCTCTCTCTCTCTCTCTCTCTCTCTCTCACACACACACACACACACACACACACACACACTAATCATTAATGCTCAGAATAACCTAAATATCCATCCACAAGAAAATGGAAAACTAGGTTGTGATATAATATAGTGAATCATAATAGAACAGTTAAAATGAATGAACAAGGGTAGTGGTCCTCACTGGGAAGAGGCATGGAACCAATTTAATACTTCCTACACACTTGCTTTTCACCATTAACAGGACATCTTGCTGGTGGCCCACACCTGTAATCCCAGCTACTCAGGAGTCTGAGATCTGAGAATCACTGTCAGCCCAGGCAAAAAAGTCTGAGACTCTTATCTCCAATTAACTACAAAAAAAGCCAGATATGGAGTTGTGGCTCAAGTGGCAGAGCACCAGCCTCGAGCACAAAATTTGAGGGACAATACTCAACCCTGATTTCAAGCTCCGAAGCTGGCACAGAAAAAAACACAGGACTGATAAAACCTAGGGACATTTTTGGTTGCCTTAAGTCAGGATGAAGATAGTGAGTGCCCATGGCATCTAGTGGGTAGAGGCTAGAGATGCTGCTACAATGGATAAGAAAAGCCATCATAATGAAAATTCATCTGGCCTCCAATGCCAATAGCACCAAGGCTGAGAAACAAGTAGCAACAGGGAGAACTCCCACAGATCTGAGTGGAAAAGTTTAAAAATATAAAACCAATGCCTTCTGCTGTTTTTATATGCACACATATGTAGAAATAGTAGTAGTCAAAATATAAAGACACTCAGACAAATGAAAACCTCCAAATTCAGGAATCTGAGGGAAGAAGGAATGGAATACAGTTGTAGAGCAGTAAAATGGAAAATTCAACTCCATCAGTGGCTATGGTAGGCTGCATTGTACACAGATAAGAATATTATAGGGTCCTTTCTACTATTTGTATGCTATTTATTATAATGCTTTGGTACTAGGTTTTGAACTGTGGGTCCTGATGCTTGCTATGTAGGTGTTCTACCACTTTAGCTATGTCCTTGGCCTCCAGGACTTCCTTGCTTTTAGTTATCTCATATTTTTCACCCAAACTGGTCTGACCCACAATCCTACTCAGGCCTCATGGGTAGCTGGGATGACAGGTACCATGCCCAGCTATCCTGTTGAGTCAACTATTGTTCTCAGTTTGACCTTGAACCACAATCCTCTTGACCTTCAGGAGTTACAAAACCGAAATAATTCATCAAAATCAATGACAATATTTTTATTTTTTGTTTTATTTGCCAGTTTTAGGGCTTGAACTCTGGGCCTGGCCACTGTCCCTGAGCTCAAGGCTAGCACTCTACCACTAGACCCACAGCTCCACTTCTGGTTTTTGTGATTAATTGGAGGCAAGAGTCTCACAGACTTTTCTGCCCCAGCTGGCTTTGAACCACAGTCCTCAGATCGTAGCCTCCTGAGTAGCTAGGATTACAGGTGTGAGCCACCAGCACCTGGCAATGATAACATCTTAAAACAGCCTAAATAATCCATTTCTATTATACCAGGGCTATAAAACATGCCTGTTTTGTTAAATACATGGATCATTTCTAGCTATACAAGCACCACTGCTCTAGCTGCCTTCAGGACATCTACACAAGTTTTTCTATATCAATTTAATTCTACCTACTTGCTTGCTTTTTATTTAAAATCACTACCTCCTGTAAAATATAAACAAAAGGGGAAAGCATTAGCTTCTCTGTTATTTGATATAATGCACTCCTTAAATTGTGTAAGCCTTTAAAATGAAAATTAATCTTATTACTTAACCTGTTTTCCAAATATTAAGTCTAATTTATTTCCTCAGACAACTGTTATATAAATAAAGGACTTAGATTCCTGATGAAACAGCAGGTGTGGGCAGGTGTATGCTTTAAAGTATAATTGCTCTTTTCACTTGGCCACTCCTAAAACATTAGCTGTTAATACTCAAATATACTAGCAAGGTCAAAAAGCAGAGAACATTCAAATTAAGGAATGACAATGTGGTTGTGAGCATGGCTCAAGTAGCAGAGTGCCTGCCTAGCAAGCACAAGGCCCTCAGTTCAAACCCCAGTACTACAATTTTAAAAAAAGAAAAGAAAGTTACCCGAGTGCTGGTGGCTCATGCCTATAATCCTAGCCACACAGGAGGCTAAGATCTGAGGATAATGGTTCAAAGCTAGTCCAGGCAGGAAAGTCTTCAAGACTTATCGCCAATTAACAACCAAAAAGCTGGAAGTAGAGGAATAGTTCAAGTGGTAGAGTGCTAGCCTTGAGCAAAAAGCTCAGGGACAGTGCCTAGACTCTAAGTTCAAGTCCCTGAACTGGCATTAATTAATTAAATGGAAGCTAAAAATCAAACATGCCCACTCTCATGAGTCCAGAGCTAGCAACAGCCTCAAAGGATTATCTTAATAGGACAATGACTGCAAAAGAGATAAAAATAAAAACAGGCAAACAAGGGGGCAATATGGTGAGAATGCTCAAAAATACCTTGTAAAGAGCATCTGTGTGGACAGGTTTCCCAGAAATGCAGAGCCATTTCTCAGTCTACTTGCTTTTCCCCAGGGCTGTAGCCCTATTGCTATGGTCCATAATAGACTAGAGGAATAAAACATGTTTCCGTGTGTGTGAAACTGTTCTAGGCTTAGACAAGGCAGCAATAGCATCCTTGTGAATATAGAGGGAAACAAGACTAGATTATGATACCACAAGCCAGTCAGCTATCTTAGGTGTAGGGTGGGGGTGAGGGGGTGGTCCTAGGGCTTGAATTCAGGGCCTGGTAGTTTTGTACTCAAGTCTCAAAGACTTTTCTGCCTGGGTTAGCTTTAAACTGTAATCCTCTCATCTCAGCCTCCTGAGTAGCTAGGATTACAGATGTGAGCCACCAGTGCCTACAGCTGCCATCTTCTATTTTAAGAAGACTAGAAGATGGAATGTTTTTCTCCCCCATCAAGACAATCACCTGATTAAAGCTGGTCAGAGTTGATCTGTAGGCAAATCAAGGGCTTCCATATTGCTTCAGCGTTTCATCAGTGATGAGAATTAAACCCTAGCCTCACCACTGAGCCTTCCCACTAGAACCAACTACAGCTCCCCCATGGGGAAAAAGACAAAACAATACCCCCAAACCACTCATTTGAAAACACTAAATTACACAGAAAAAACTAAAAACAACTATCAATATCTTACCCATTTATGTAGAGAAAGATGAAAAAAAGTTATATTTTCTATAACTGGTTAAGAAACGAAACTGGAATCCTGACTCAAGTGGTAGAGTGCCTGCCTAACAAGCATAAGGCTCTGAGTTCAAACACCAGGATCCCACCCTCAAAAAAGAAGTGGTAAACTATAAAAAAGATACAATTTTGTAAGGCTGGAAAGGCTAAATGACAATACTGAAACTCAGTATTTGGCTCAGCTTTTTGGCTCATAGCTGGCATTATACCCTGGAACCATGCCCCCACTTCCAGATTTTCACTAGTTAACTAGAAATAAAAATCTGGAGAATGAAGGGGTGACATTTACCAAGAAGCATTGTACACATAACCTGATTTGTGAAATTATAACCCCTTTGTTTAATTACATCATCATCATATTTCATTCAACTAAAAAAAAAGAATCTGGAGATCTGTTTACCCGGGCTGGCATCAAACTTTGATCCTCACATTTCAGCCCCCTGATTAGCTAGGATTATCAGCCTGGCTTGGAAATGACAAAATTGACCAAACATTTGTGGCATGTTATCAATTTTATAAAACCTACTGAGGTGCCAGACTTTGAAGTCAGGCCCCACCACGTGAACCCCATTTTAGAATCGAACCCTGAGCCAATCAGATTTGTACCTGTGTTCTAATCTTGCTTGCACAGCTGATTGTTGTAACCTCGTTCTTTGCCTTTATAAGCCCTGTGTAATCACAGCTCGGGGCTTCCTCCTAACCTCCGCTGTGTCGGTGGGTAGGACGAGGCCCGAGTTGGCAGCTCGTTCAATAAACCCTTGCCTTGCTTTTGCATTTCGGAGTGTCTGAATCTTGGTGGTCTTCTTGGGGGTGGTCTTGCAACTTGGCACAACATTTGGGGTTTCGTCCGGGATAGCCCCAGAGACCCCGAGATCCCAGACTCCGAAGGTAAGAAAACAGCGCTGTTCATTTGTCTTGTCCTGTAATGTGCCTGTTTGTTTATCTTGCTTTTGCTTATTTCTTGAAGGGGTTGTCGAAGCAGATGTACTTACTTGACAATCCTGGTGAGACCGGGGGATGTCCCAGACTCTTCACCCTTAAAGGGGGATCTCTGGAGCCCCGCTTTCAACTTGAATTCACTCTTTCTGCATCCTTGCAGGGGGATGTGTGGGCCAACTTGGGAAATCTCCAGTTTTTCTTGTTCTTGATCTTGCCTATGTTTTTTTCCTTCTGTATTAATTGTTTTGGTTTCTTTTCTTTTGTAGCCTTTTGGACTAAACATCTGATCAGAGCTATGGGTAACGTTCTATCTTGGGGTCCTCCATCTAGCCCCCTAGATTTGACTCTAGTTCACTGGAAGGAGATCAAGGAGATAGCTCAGAACCGAGGTGTGGCCCTTAAGAAGGAAAAGTGGATTACCCTGTGCAAGTCAGAATGGCCCACCCTTGAGAGAGTTAATTGGCCACCTGACGGAAGCTTTGACATCATTAAGATCAGTACCTTACAAAGCCTAATCGAAGCCCCTCGTTCAGGCTATATAGACCAGATTCCTTATATAGACACCTGGAAAGAACTAGTTGACAGGGACACTCCAGCTTGGGTTCGGCCTTTCTTACCAACTCCCTCCTCCACTCCTTCCCCTACCCCAATATTCACTCAAAAAACACGGGGTGCCAAGAGAGAACCTAAGAGGGGAGAAAAGAAATTATATCCACCTGTCCTCCAGGGAGGAAGCACAGAGGAGGAAATGCTTCCCCCTCCATACGCCCCACCCCAGTTAACTCTCCAAGAGGAGGACTCTGAGGAAGATGTTTCAGCTGTGCCCTCCGCCCCGGAGGGCCCCGCTCAATCAACTCGCCGGCGCCAAAGAATTACATCTCTTCACAAATCTACTACCCTTCCCCTACGCCCTATAAGTCCTGTGGATGCGGACGGTCGACAACAATTCCAATACTGGCCATTTGCTACTAGTGATCTTTACAATTGGCGTGCCCAAAATGCCCCCTTTTCTGAGAAACCTCGGGACTTAATTCGCTTGTTTGAAACTATACTTTTCACTCACCAGCCCACTTGGGATGATTGTAGCCAGCTTTTACAGGTACTTTTCACCAATGAGGAGAGAGGTCGTATTCAAGAAGCGGCCCGGAGACTTATCCCTGGCCCCAACGGAGCACCCATCACGGATCCTGCCTTGATTGATACCTATTTTCCCCAGACCCGACCAGCAGGGGGCTACTGACAGCTGAAGGAAAGGCCATTAAAAACAGACAGGAGATTTTAAGCCTCATCCGGGCCCTATGGGAACCAGCAAAGATTGCCATTATGCATTGCCCGAGTCATCAAAAGGGAGTTGATTCGGTGACTAGAGGGAATAATCTGGCTGACCAGGCAGCTAAGGAAGCAGCCCTCCATCCCAGAGCAGAAGTATTGACTGTAGTAGACCCAGGACCACGAGCTTTGCCTCCTGTACCCCAGTATTCCCAGGAAGACTTGGAGTGGATAAAAAAAATTCCCATGACCCACAAAACCCTGGACAGAGAAGGAAACGATGACTGGTGGAAAACTGGTGAAGGGAAACTTATCTTGCCACAAAGGCTAGGTAAGGGGATCCTTAAAAGAATCCACCGAGCTTCTCACATGGGAACCCGAAGAATGCAGGACTTGCTCCGACATTCCAAAGTAAAAATTAGACAAGGAGATCAACTTATTGAAAATATTGTTAAAAATTGCAAGGCCTGTCAGCTTACCAATGCCCCCAATCAACAAGTTACTAAAGGAGCTCGCTTCCGTGGGGATAGGCCAGGCGTGTATTGGGAAGTAGATTTCACAAAAATCAAACCTGGAAAATTTGGATACAAATATTTGCTAGTTTTTGTAGACACCTTTTCAGGATGGGTGGAAGCCTATCCAACAAAGCATGAAACTGCGAATATAGTGGCTAAGAAGATCCTGGAAGAAATCCTACCCAGGTATGGCTTCCCATCCACCATTGGGTCGGACAACGGACCGGCTTTCGTTTCAAAAGTAAGTCAGGGAATAGCCGCTGCACTGGGGACAGATTGGAAATTGCATTGTGCTTGTAGACCCCAGAGTTCAGGACAGGTAGAGAGAATGAATCGGACTCTAAAAGAGACCTTAACTAAATTGGCCTTAGAGACTGGCGCAGACTGGGTGTCACTCCTTCCTTTTGCTCTACTTAGGGTAAGAAATTCTCCCTATCAACTTGGCTTTACTCCTTTTGAAATAATGTACGGGTACCCTCCGCCCATTATCCCTAGCCTTCAGACTGAATTGCTCACTGATTTGGATGATATTGAATTTTTGTGTAAACTTGATTATTTGCAGCTCGTGCACAAGAAAATGTGGCCCCAACTCAAGGCATTATATGATTCTGCTTCTGTCCCTATCCCCCATTTATTCAGGCCAGGAGATTGGGTGTTCGTCCGGAGGCATAACTCCAAATCCTTAGAACCACGATGGAAGGGACCCTACGTGGTGCTACTGACTACTCCCACGGCCCTTAAAGTAGATGGCGTCACCACTTGGGTCCATTGCTCCCACGCCAGGCCAGCTGACCCCTTTGCCCTGGATGACAACTACCGTGATGGAACATGGGAGGTCTCCAAGCACCCAACTCAGCCGCTTCGCCTTCGCCTCAAGAAAAGAAAGTTAGACTGAATATTGTTATAATTTTCTTTTTTCCTTCTTTCCTTACTACCCTGGCTAGTGTTGATGTCATTTTGGCAGCTCACTCCAAAGTGAGGTGACCCCCTTATTTTAGGTAGTTTTGAGCTTGCTCAGGAATACGGGTATAGCCACCCGACCCTTAGAGCACAGTTGAGAAGTTTATGTATTATTTTGTTGCTTACATTTGGATACTAAACACTATAGAGCTAATGGTAAGTCTGTATAGCTGAAAGTTAATTTTCAGTTTGCAGCAATCCTGCAGTCCCTTGGAAAAGTAGACTAAGGTTATAGGTTCCTGGCTAGGTAAGGTCAACGCCCCTGAGTCAGCCTGAAGAAATTACAGAAGATGGATGATCTTCACCCATCAGCCCCCCTTTAAAATCAAGGGACCAGAGTTGTTTTTGGGAAGATGAGGCAGGATAAACTAGAGACATGCAGAACAGAGGTACAGAGAATATTCTTGTAAGAAATGGTGACAGGCCCTTTGGTTACTACATTGGGTCCTACTGGCCCATGCCTTACCTCTATATCATCCCCTAGACATGCAAGCCATTGAAATGGACAGAATGGAGCCATGATTGGCTCCCAAGGTACCAAAAAGAAAAAGGGGGAAATGAGGTGCCAGACTTTGAAGTCAGGCCCCACCACGTGAACCCCATTTTAGAATCGAACCCTGAGCCAATCAGATTTGTACCTGTGTTCTAATCTTGCTTGCACAGCTGATTGTTGTAACCTCGTTCTTTGCCTTTATAAGCCCTGTGTAATCACAGCTCGGGGCTTCCTCCTAACCTCCGCTGTGTCGGTGGGTAGGACGAGGCCCGAGTTGGCAGCTCGTTCAATAAACCCTTGCCTTGCTTTTGCATTTCGGAGTGTCTGAATCTTGGTGGTCTTCTTGGGGGTGGTCTTGCAACTTGGCACAACACTACCACTACAGAAATAATGATGCTAGGGGCTGGGAATGTGGCTTAGCGGTAGAGTGTTTGCCTAGCATGCAGAAGACCCTGGGTTCGATTCCTGAGCACCACATAAATAGAAAAAAAAAAAGCCAGAAGTGGCGCTGTGGCTCAAGTGGCAGAGTGCTAGCCTTGAGCAAAAAGAAGCCAGGGACAGCGCTCAGGCCCTGAGTTCAAGTCCCAGGACTGGCAACAAAAACAAAAATAAACATGATGCTAATTACCCTAGCAAACACACAAAAAAGTCTTTACAAGTTTTTGTTTTGTTTTGTTTTGTTTTTTGCCAGTCGTGGGGCTTGGACTCAGGGCCTGGGCACTGTCCTTGGCTTTCTTTTGCTCAAGGCTAGCACTCTACCACTTGAGCCACAGTGCCACTTCTGGCTTTTTCTATATATGTGGTGCTGAGGAATCAAACCCAGGGCTTCATGTATACAAGGTGAGCACTTCACCACTAGGCCACATTCTCAGCCCCTCTTTACAAGTTTTAATGATTTAAATATGCTTTTCTAAGAAACAAATTGATTAAAAAATGAACCAATGCCCTAAACAGACAACTCATTAGTGAAGATATACAGGTGGTAAATAAGCATATAAGAAGATACTTTAGGACAATTCTGAATTTGAAACCTCCATACCAAAACCCTATCAAATAAAAGAAGAAAGGGAGGAAGGAGGAGAAAAAAATGGGAAGGTACGGGGTGGGGGGAGGGGCAGGAGAGAGGGAGGGATACAGAGAGACCAGTCAGCAGTGGCAGTGCTAAAAGTCCTGAAAGCCTGTGGTGGTTCCTGAGGCTTCCCTTGGCTTCCAAGCTTGACTGACATTCCTTTCTGTTAACTCTATAAGCAATCTAATCAGCTACAAACAAATTAATCTTCTGTTTAAGTAAGTCAGAACTGCTTTATATTGATGCAAACAAGAACCCAGGCTAATAATTGTATAATCAATAGCAGTTAGCCATTAAAAACATTCATGTACAGCGCCCGGGCCCAGAGTTTAAGCCTGAAGCCTCATGACTGACAAAAATAAAAAAATATGAAAAAATAAAAGTTCCTGCTGTTTGCTACCACAAAAAAAAAACATTCATGTAAATCTCACCTTTCTGGCAGAAAAGATATCCAGGATACATTAAGTGAGAAAAAGCAAATTTCTTCATGTAGACAGTTCTTTTATTTATCAGTCCTGGGGCTTGAACTCAGGGCCTGAGCACTGTCCCTGGCTTCTTTTTGCTCAAGGCTAGCACTCTACCACTTGAGCCACAGTGCCCCTTCTGACTTTTTCTATATATTTGGTGTTGAGGAATCAATCCCAGGGCTTCATGTATATGAGGCAAAATTCTACCACTAGGCCATATTCCCAGCCCCCAGACAGTTCTTAAACTGTCTCCTTTCTACTGCTCAAATATTCAGGTTCCCCCAGGATGCTTACATGCCATGGTACATACACCCCATCGCTCCCACCAAGACTATAGCTACCTTTTCCAGGGAGCTCACTGTACCCACTGAATTTCTCAGAATTGTGCAATTTAATAAAATATGTAAACGTATAAGAGCTTTGTTATTTCTATAAAGTGATGGCTTTAGAAACAGCTAATAAAGGTGAACAGTCATAAAGCTATGGCTAAAACATATATGTAAATCAACTTTAAGAAATCAAGAAAGGGGCTGGGAATATGGCCTAGTGGCAAGAGTGCTTGCCTCGTATACATGAAGCCCTGGGTTCAACTCCTCAGCATCACATACATAGAAAAGGTCAGAAGTGGCGCTGTGGCTCAAGTGGCAGAGTGCTAGCCTTGAGCAAAAAGAAGTCAAGGACAGTGATCAGGCCTTGAGTTCATGGCCCAGAATTGGCCCCAAAAAAATTAAAATTAAAAAAAAAAACTCAAGAAATCAAGAAAGCCAGGTGCCAGTGGCTCATGTTTATAATCCTAGCTACTAAGGAGGCTGAGATCTGAAGAGTGTGGTTCAAATTCAGCCAGGGCAGGAAAGTCCATGAGACTCTTATCTCCAATTAACCACCAAAAAAGTAGTAGATCTGTGGCTCAAAGTGGTAGAGTACTAGTCTTGAGCAAAAAAAAAAAAAAATTTCAGGGATGGATAGCACTCAGGCCTTCAGTTTAAGCCCCAGTACCAGAGAAGAGGGAGAGAAGAGGGAGAAGGGAGAGGAGAGGAGAGGGAGGGGAGGTGGAGGGAAGGGGAAGGGAAGGGAGAGGCAAAAATCCCCAGGCAAAATTTGCCCCAGGCAAAAATGATGACACCGATACAAAAAAAAAAACAACTAAAAATTAAAGTGTAAAGAGGTTAGGAGTGTGATTCAAATGGTAGTGAATCTTCCTGCAAGCACTAGTACCAGAAAAAAATCTGGGTATGGTTGAAACAAGCCTGTCAGAACCCTATTAGCAAAACTGCTATCCAGGCCAGCCCAAGAATAAATGTGATAACCTATTTAAAAAATAACTAAGGCAGGCCTGGCACTGGTGGCTCACACTTGTAATCCTAGCTACTCAGGAGGCTGAGATCTGGAGATCACAGTTCAAATCCAGCCTGGGCAAGAACATCCAATCACCAAAAAGCCGGAAATGGAGCTGTGGCTCAAAGTAGTGGGGCACTAGCCTTGAGCACAAAGCTCAGGGACAGCACCCAGGCCATGAGTTCAAGCCCCAGAACAGGCCAAAAAAAAAAAAGAAAGAAAAGAAAAAAGGAGGGGCTGCAGACATGGACCAAGTGGTAGAGTATCTGCCTACCAAGTGTGAAGCCCTGAATTCAAACTTCAGTATCATTAAACTATTACTAAGTTATATATAGTGTATAATTCCTTTCTTCCCCTGACCAACAAGAGAAAAGGTTAAGATTTCCTACCATGTTTCCATATTGTGAAGGAAATCTATGTACTACACCACAGAAGAAAGAAAAAAAAGAACACCTGATCTCCATTTTGTTCTTCTCATCATTGAATGCACACCATATTTGTCTCATAAGATGGTGGGCTGAAATAGCTTATTACTATAAATTTATACACCCAGTAGGTTATGCTAATATTTGTTAAATCATTGCTATTCATTTACTCAGTGGAAGTCAGAGATGATTTTCATTTCTGTGTGTGTGTGTGTGTGTGTGTGTGTGTGTGTGTGTGTGTGTGTGTGTGTACACGTGCACATGTGTCAGTTCGGAGGATTAAACTCAGGACCTGCATATGGAAAAAAAAGCAATAGTATTTTCCTTCAAGGCTGGCACTCTACCAATTGAGCCACACCTCCATATCTGGCTTTTTTGTGGTTAATGGAAGATAAGAGTCTCATAGACTTTACTGCTTGAGCTGGCTTGGAACCACATTCACATCTCTTCCTGAGTAGCTAGAATTATAGATGTGCATCACACACTGGTGCCTGGCTGGATGATTTTCTCAAACACAGTTTCAGATGCCATTTGTCCCTCCTCTAAAAATATTTATATGCACTGTAGCAAAATAACTACTTCCTGAAGGCAGACACTTTTTTTTTAGTTTTTTAATTGCACTTTAATAAACGTACCATGAAATTTACCATTTTAACCCTTTTAAAGTGTATAATTTAATGGTCATAAGTAATTCAGCTTCTTATGCAATGTTTACTAATATCCCGCTCAGCATTTCTTCATTACCCCAGACTAAAACTCACTCCCGTTAAACAGTATTTTCTCTCCTATCTCTGGTAACCATCATCTACTTTCTATCTCTCTGCATTTGACTACTCTAGGCACTGCATATAAGGAGGATCCTATGGGTCAGAAGTCAGTGGCTCACACCTGTAATCCTAGCTACTTAGCAGGCTGAGATCTAAGGATTGAGGTTCAAAGGCAGTTGAGGCAGGACTCCAATTAACTACCAAAACACTGGAAATGGTGCTGTGGCTCAAAGTGGTAGAGCATTCGCCTGGAGCAAAACAAGCTCAGAGACCCTAAGTTCAAGTCCTAGGCCTTGCACAAAAGAAAGAAGAAAGACAGAGAGAAAGAGAGAGAGAGGGAGGGAGAGAGGGAGTGTGAGAGAGGAAGAGAGGGAGGGAGAGAGAGGGAGAGAGAGGGAGAGAGAGAGAAGGAAGATCTTACTCTTTCACTTAGCAAAACCTCATACATGCTAAGAAAGTGCTCTACCACTGGGCTACACTTCTAACTGCACACTTCTCTTTATATTTTAGTAATCTCAATAGGGACCGAAAAGTAAAAACTAAATATAAAATAAAATATATAATGCTTATCATTCATTTCCTTATTTTATTTCACTTATAGTAGATTCTTTTAAATTTTTCCTGACAATTTCCCTGATATTCTGAATTTCTAACAAGAAGCAGAATACACACTTCAAATGTGAGATATGATTGGTTTTAAATTCTACTTCATGAATGATTAGCTTACTGAGTTAGTACAAGAATTTGGAATGAGCTCAAAGTACAAGAGAGTGCCCTAGGCTTTATTGAGTGCTGTTTTGTTTTGGTTTGGGGTGTTTTGTTTTGTTTTTTTGGTCTGTCCTGGGGCTTGAACTCTGGGCATGCGTGCTGTCCCTGAGCTTTTCAGCTCAAGGCTAGTGCTCTACCACTTTGAACCACAGAGCCACTTCCAGTTTTCTGAACTTTCCTGCCCAGGATGGCTTTGAACCGCAATCCTCAGACCTCATCCTCCCGAGTAGCTAGGATTACAGGTATGAGGCAACGGCACCCAATTAGAGTGGATTTTAGAATGGATATAAAAATGAAATGTTGGCTGGGAATGTGGCTTAGTAGTATATATATGGGTGGGTTTTTTTTGCCAGTTCTGGGCCTTGAACTCAGGGCCTGAACACTGTCCCTGGCTTCTTTTTGCTCAAGGCTAGCACTCTGCCACTTGAGCCACAGCGCCACTTCTGGCCGTTTTCTATATATGTAGTGCTGGGGAATCGAACCCTGGGCTTCATGTATACGAGGCAAGCATTCTCGCCACTAGGCCAGATTCCCAGCCCCTGGAAAACATTTTTATAAACAGGTAGTTAAGTAAATAACATTTGTATGTTACCCTTATACGGGGGGCCGTGCTAAACTGTGTCAGTCCACTTTTAGTATACGTGCTGCAGAAATGAATATAAGTAACTTTTTGTGAGAGTTCAGTTCCTATGGTATTATTATTATTATTATTACTATTATTATTATTATTATTGTGCCAGTCCTGGGGCTTGAACTCTGGGCCTTGGCACTGTCTCTGAGCTATTTTGCTCAAGGCAAGCACTCTACCACTTGAGCCACATTCTACTTACCACTGTTTTGGTGGGTAATTAAAGAATCTCACAGACTTTCCTGTCCCAGCTGTCTTTGAACCATGATTCTCAGATCTCAGCCTCCTGAGTAGCTAGGATCACAGGTGTGAGCCACTAGCACTCGGCCTCCTCTGGTATTTTTTTTTAAGATACAGCATGTTGTTCAAGATGGTAGAATAATATGCTTGCAGATTCTAGATATTGCTCTCACTATCTTAACTGATCATTTTCCCTTGTTGTAGTACTAGTGGCTCATATTGTCATCATTCCTTGGCTACTCATTTATAGTGCTGAAGTACAATATCATTAATCAATATCATTAATATGTTATTACTACTTTTACAAGAAGGTTAAACAATGTGTTTAAACCTGGACAGTAGGTTTGTTTTTTTTTGCCAGTCCTGGGGCTTGAACTCAGGGCCTGAGCACTGTCCCTGGCTTCTTTTTGCTCAAGGCTAGCACTCTACCTCTTGAGCCACAGCGCCACTTCCAACTCTTTATGTTGTCCTGAGGAATCAAATCAGTTATCTAAAATACAGGTTAAGACATTCATACAGTCAAAAATAACCTACTATCAGAAATGACTGAATTGTCCACAAAACTAAGTCACTCTCAATGGCAGGCTTAAGCAGTAGCCTGTTCAACCAGATAACAACAGTGAGAGATTAATCTAGGAAACAGTCATTCAGTCTAGCATCCCAACATTTTCTTAAGTCTACCAGTTGGGACTTCTTCATCTGCACCTGAAAAGATGATCAATTCATACATTACTTTCTTCCAAACATGTACAAGAAACTAGGGGTAGTCAGGCACTTATGGCTCACATCTGTAATCCTAGCTACTCAGGAGGCTGAGATGTGAGGATCACAGTTCAAAGCCAGACCAGATGGGGAAAAGTCTGTGAGACCCTAATCTCAAATTAACCACCTGAAAACCAGAAGTGAAGCTGTGGCTCAAAGTGGTAGAGTGCTAGCCTTGAGCAAAAAGGCTTAGGGATAGTTCAAGCCCCACAACAACCAACAACAACAAAAAGAAAGGGGGGAAACTATGGTAGCTCATACCAGCTACTCTGGAGGCTGAGATCTGAGGTCATGGTTCAAAGCCAGCCCATGCAGGAAAGTCTGTGAGACTTTAATCTCCAATTAACCCCCAGAAAACTGGAAGTGGCACAATGGTTCAAAGTGGCAATGAAGCTCAGGAACAGCATCCAGGCCCTGAGTTCAAGCCTCATGACTGACAAAAGACAGGAAAAGGAAAAAGAAAAGAAAGGAAAGGAAAGGAAAAGAAAGGAAAGGAAGAAAGAGTAAATGACTGCACAGTCCATTATTGTGTGCATTTTTTCAGGCTGAAGAATTATAGTGTATACTATATAATTTACAACCTCTTTTATTTGCCATGTAATTTAATTCTTAAATGAAACCAGTTTAAAGAAAAAAACAAATTTGTGGTTGGACATGGTGGCACATGCCTGTAATCCCAGCTACTCTTGAGGCTGAGGAAGAAGAAATGCAAGTTCAAGGACAGACTAGGTTCCATGATGAAACTCTTGTCTAAAAGAAAGTTGGAGACTCTCTAAATATTTATCAATCTCAAGAAAGAGTTTGGGGCTGGGAATATGTCCTAGTGGTAAAGTGCTTGTCTCATATACATGAAGCCCTGGGTTGGATTCCTCAGCACCAAATATATAAAAAATGCCAGAAGTGTCACTGTGGCTCAAGTGGCAGAGCACTAGCCTTGAGCAAAAAGAAGCCAGGGACAGTGCTCAGGCCCTGAGTTCAAGCCCCAAGACTGGCAAAAAAAAAAAAAAAAACAAGAAAAAAGAGTTTATCTAATTGGAAAAAAGTATCTCACAGTCCTAGTGGTAAAGTGCTCGTCTCATATACATGAAGCCCTGGGTTGGATTCCTCAGCACCAAATATATAAAAAATGCCAGAAGTGTCACTGTGGCTCAAGTGGCAGAGCACTAGCCTTGAGCAAAAAGAAGCCAGGGACAGTGCTCAGGCCCTGAGTTCAAGCCCCAAGACTGGCAAAAAAAAAAAAAAAAAAAAAAACAAGAAAAAAGAGTTTATCTAATTGGAAAAAAGTATCTCACAGACTTTCCTGCCTGGGCTAGCTTTGAACCTCAATCCTCAGATCTTAAGTCCCTGTGTAGCTAGGATTATAGGCTTGAGCTAACACCAGCACTGGGCATGAGAAAGCACTTCATTTTTTTTTTGCCAGTCCTGGGGCTTGCACTCAGGGCCTGAGCACTGTCCCTGGCTTCTTTTTACTCAAGGCTAGCACTCTACCCCTTGAGCCACAGCACCACTTCCGGCTTTTTCTGTTTATGTGGTGCTGAGGAATCAAACCCAGGGCTTCATGCATACTAAGCAAGCACTCTACCACTAAGCCTCATTCCCAGCCCTGAGAAAACATTTCTTAAACCCAATTCAACAACAAAAATATCAATGAGGGGGGAGGGGGGAATGAGGGAGGAGGTAACAAACAGTACAAGAAATGTATCCAATGCCTAATGTATGAAACTGTAACCTCTCTGTATACCAGTTTGACAATAAATTTTTTTAAAAAAAAATATCAACGAACCTTACACAAAATAACTGGAAAGGCTATATATACTATTTTTCTAAGTAAGATGAGGTCATTTCAAGTAGCCTAAAAAGAAAACTGACAGAAGTCCTCTCTGTCCCAAAGGCTGGGAAAAGGACATCTCTACCCTGTCACCACCACTTCAATTCCTACAGGCTGACACTGCTTCCAAAAAAATTCTGTTAGTACAATATGTTTAATTTGTTAGAAAACAAACACAATGCTTTTATTCTCATAACTGTTTTGTACCCAACATAAAGATAAATTATATTTACATTACACAGCATGTGATATCAGTTCTTCTGAGGGCTCAAATGAGTTTTCAAGGAGACTCGAAAGAATTCATTCTGGAATCATATTCTAAAGACACACATTAGAATTGCCTTATTCAGTGTATGTTCATACCTCTAAGGTGCCTTTCTCCCCTTTTCCCTTCAAACACATGTAAACACACTATAAGTAATATTTTATTCTGTGGACTTTGTGTGTGTGTGTGTATGTGTGCGTGTGAGAGAGAGAGAGAGAGAAAGAGAGAGAGAGACAGACAGACAGAGACAGAGACAGACAGAGACAGAGAGATGGAGAGAGTTTGTGGGTCCTGGGCTTGAACTAAGGGCCTGAGATTTTTTGCTTAAGGCTAGTGTTCTACCACTTGAGCCACAGTTCCACTTCTGGCTTTTTGGGGGGGCACTTAACTGGAGATAAGAGTTTCACAGACTTTCCTGCGCAAGCTGGCTTTGAACCATGATCCTCAGATCTTAGCCTCCTGAATAGCTAAGATTGCAAGCGTGAGCCACAGGCACCCTGTTGTGCTTAACATCATCTTGTAGGTTCTGGATCAAGACAGACTTCTACAAAACAAAACTAAGGCTGCTACTCAATGGCATATTGCTTATCTATCAATGTGTGGGGCCCTGGGTGTGAGCCACAGTATTATAAGTTATGGGGGAAAATAACTACTATGAAACAGAGATCTACAATTTATGAAACTGTTATATGATATTCATTGTGTAGCTGTGCTATATTTTATTTTGTTAACATTCAATTGCTACTTCAGTTGCTTCTAGTTCTTACTATTACAAACACTGCTTCAGTGAATGTCCTTATATATAATCTTTATTTCAGATAATATTCCTAGAAGTGGAATTCCTAGGTCAAAGAGTATGTGCACTCAAAATTCTGATAATTATTGCCCAATTGCCCTCCATAAAAATTACATCAATCTGTAAGCTCATAAACAACTTATAAAAATGATTAGTAGCTGGGCATGGTGATACTCTGTAGTCTCGGCAGCCATGAGGCTGAGGCAGGAGGATTGAGAGTTGGAGACTAGTCTAGACGATGTAGTGAGACTGTATCTCAAAAAAAAGTAATTGGTGCTTTTTTTTGAAGGCTTTGCCAAGTTGTCCTCCAGAAAGATAGTACTTCCTAGCAGTTTAAGAGTTTACTCATTCTATCTGGTTTTTCGTTTGTTTCTGGTTTTGCAGTGCTGGATGTGGAACGAAGAGGCTGGCACTGTAGCAAGTATTAGTCAATTTCTTTTGAGGGTTAAGGATGTGGCTCAATGTTACAATACTTGCCTATACTATTAAGATAGGTATTGCCTATACTACACAGATAGGTATCCTAGTACCATGAAACCTATAAAAATGTATTTTTAAGCTTTGTCAATCTGTTATATGATGAATAATCGTCTATTTATTTTTACCTCCAATAATTTGAGACTTTCTAACCATTTGTATGAGTGTGAGTGTGTGTGTGTGTGTATGAGAGAAAGAGAGAGAGAGAGACGAACAGATGGAGAGACAGAGAGAGTCTGTGTGTGTCCTGGGCACTGTCCGTGAGGTTTTTTCTTTTTTCTTTTTTTTAATTCAAGGCTTACACTGTACCACTTGAGACCCAACTGCACTTTGGCATTTGGGGGCAGGTGAGGGGGGTCAGTTAACTGGAGATGAGAGTCTCATAGACTTGGCTTCCTGGGCTGTCTCTGAACCATGATCCTCAGACCTTAAAGCTAAGTAGCTAGAATTGTAGGTGTGAGCCACCAGTGCCTGGCTTTTTTATCAACAGGTTTTTCCCCTATGCAGAAACTTTAAAATTGTAAGTACCATGCTTTTGTATTGTGCTTAGAAAAGCTTTTCCTGGCCGGGCATGGTAAAACACACTTTTTTTTTTTCGGTCAGTCATGGGGCTTGAACTCTCTAGGCTTGGGCTCTTCAGCTCAAGGCTGGTGCTCCACTGGTTGAGACACAGCGCCACTTCCAGTTTTCTGGTGGTTAATTTGGAGATAAGAGTCTCACAGACTTTCCTGCCTGGGCTGGCTTTGAACCTCGATCCTCAGTTCTCAGCCTCCTGAGTAGCTAGGATTGCAGGTATGAGCCACAGGCGCCAGGTTTAAAACATAATTTTAATCTCAGCACAGAAAAAGGATGAGGCATCAGGGTCAAAAGTTTGAGGCCAGGGACTGGGAATGTGGCCTAGTGGTAGAGTGCTTGCCTAGCATGCATGAAGCCCTGTGTTCAATTCCTCAGCACCACATAAACAGAAAAAGCCACAAGTGGCACTGTGGCTCAAGAGGTAGAACGCTAGCCTTGAGCCAAAAAAAGAAGCTAGGGACAGTGCTCAGGCCCTGAGTCCCAAGCCCCAAGACTAGAAAAAAAAAGTTTGGGGCTAGCCTGGCCTACATAGTGAGACCCTTTAGCAAACAATAAATAAATAAATAATAAAAGGCCTTCTCTCCCTTAAGATTATATTTACTGACACTTTCTTCTTATGCCTTCTGTACTTTATATTTAAATACTAAAGTCATTGAGAATTTATTTTATTATATATGAAACTTTTTTATTCCAAATTATTAACTAATTGTTCACTATCATTTGTTAAGTGAGCCTCTTTCCTCCATTCTTGAAATTCTGTCACCATTAGATATTTGCTAAATACTTTTTGTGTGTATATAGTAGTACTGGGACTTGATCTCAAGGCCTTGGTGTTATTCATAAGCTTTTTTGCTAAAGGCTGGCATTCTACTACTTGAACCACAGCTCCACTTCTGAATTTTTTCAGGTTAATTGGAGATGAGTGTACTTCTAGAAAGCTGTACACAAGGCTTATACAATTTCTGATGTTTTATAAAGACACTTAAAATTTATTTATTCTTATTATAAAGGTGATGTACAGAGGGGTTATAGTTACATATTGTAAAGAGTACAATAATTTTTGCACAATGTCAACCCTTCCCTCACTCTCACCCAGTAGATTTAAATTTTTTTTTTTTTTTTGGCCAGTCCTGGGCCTTGGACTCAGGGCCTGAGCACTGTCCCTGGCTTCTTTTTGCTCAAGGCTAGCACTCTGCCACTTGAGCCACAGCACCACTTCTGGCCATTTTCTGTATATGTGGTGCTGGGGAATCGAACCGAGGGCTTCATGTATACGAGGCAAGCGCTCTTGCCACTAGGCCATATCCCCAGCCCCTAGATTTAAATTTTTAAGAGGAAGAAATGATACTAGAACTGGGGATACAGATCAGTGATTGAGGGTCTGTCTAGCATTTTCAAAGCCATACCTAGGTTCCATCCCCAGTAGTGGAAAAAAAAAAAAGTGAGGATAGGAGAGGAAAGTTAAAAAGAAAAATAGTTACAGTAACAGTGAGATGGCCCTTGGAAATTTTACATGAAAATGTTCTCTATAAAAGCTTACATTTCATAGGAGAAACACTGGGCTCCTTGGCACAGGACAGAACTTCCTTAACAAAGACCCTGAAAGGCTACAAATCAAAGAAAGGTTGGACAAATGGGACTGCATCAAACTCCAGAGCTTCTGCACGGCAAAGGACATAGCTCTCAAGATAAACAGAAAGCCCACAGACTGGGAGAAGATCTTTACCGGACATTCAACAGACAAAGGCCTCATCTCTAAAATATATGCAGAACTAAAAAAATTACCTTCTTCCAAAACAAAACCGCAAAGAACCAATAGCCCCCTCATCAAGTGGGCTAAAGACTTAAAAAGAAACTTCTCTGATGAGGAAATGAGAATGGCCAATAGACATATGAAAAAATGCTCTACATCACTGGCCATAAAGGAAATGCAAATCAAAACAACATTGAGATTCCATCTCACCCCAGCAAGAATGTCATATATCAAGAAAACTAACAATAACAATTGTTGGAGGGGATGTGGCCAAAAGGGAACCCTACTTCATTGTTGGTGGGAATGTAAACTGGTTCAGCCACTCTGGCAAGCAGTATGGAGATTCCTCAGAAGGCTCAATATAGAACTCCCCTATGACCCAGCAGCCCCACTGTTGGGTATCTATCCAAAAGAACACAAACAAAATCACAGTAAGGCCACCAGCACAACAATGTTCATCGCAGCACAATTTGTCATAGCGAGAATCTGGAACCAACCCAGATGCCCCTCCATAGATGAATGGATCAGGAAAATGTGGTACATATACACAATGGAATTTTATGCCTCTATCAGAAAGAATGACATTGTTCCATTTGTAAGGAAATGGAAGGACTTGGAAAAAGTTATACTAAGTGAAGTGAGCCAGACCCAAAGAAACATGGACTCTATGGCCTCCCTTATTGGGAATAATTAGTACAGGTTTAGGCAAGCCATAGCAGAGCATCACAAAGCCCAATAGCTATACCCTTAGGAACACATAAGATGATGCTAAGTGAAATGAACTCCATGTTATGGAAACAAGTGATATATCACAGTTGTAACTACTTTCAACGTCCTATGTGTATGTGTAGTTTCTATTATTGATGATGTTCTTGTATCACCTTCCTATGGTTGTACCTACACTATCTCTGTAATCTTATCTGAGTATATTGGAAACCGTGTTTACTGGTATTGGAAGTAGGAAATTCAAAGGGAATACCAAATTTGAGAGACACAGGGTAAAAAAAGAGAAATAACTACAAAAGCAATACTTGCAAAACTGTTTGGTGTAAGTGAACTGAACACCTGGGGGGGGGAGGGAAAGGGGGGAGGGAGGAGGGCATGAGGGACAAGGCAACAAACAGTACAAGAAATGTATCCAATGCCCAACGTATGATACTGTAACCTCTCTGTACATCAGCTTGATAATAAAAATTTGAGAAAAAAAAAAAGCTTACATTTCAGGATAGTAATAAGAGGAAAGAATTTACCTTCTTTCATCTTGAGCTGCCTGCCTATAGATAAATGCTTTTCTTTAAGAGTCCAAGGAGCTTAAGTATTTGTTATGCTGACAAAATTTATCATTATCTTATACAAATGGTCCAGTGAAAGCTCAAGTGGTAATAAATGTACCTGCTATAACCAACAAATTTCAGTGAAATGAATTCCAGTGAACACACACACACACACACACACACACACACACATATCCTTATTTTTTTCTTTATTGTCAAAGTGTGATACAGGTTACAGGTTCATACGAAAGGCAGTGAGTACATTTCTTGTTCTACTTGTTACCTCCTCCTTCATTTTCCCACTCCCCTCCCCCTTCCCCTCTCCCCCCCCAAAGAGTTGTGCAGTTGGTTTACACCAAATGGTTTCTAAGTGTTGCTTTTTTAATGGTTTGTCTTTTTGTTCTTTATCTCTTGGTTTTGGTATTCCCTCTCCCTTCCTCAGTTCTATTACCCATATAGACAATATCCAGGGTACTCAGATGTAATACAGTGGTAGTGAGGGTACAGCCACAGGAAGGGTCTACAAGAGAAACAAAACTAGACAAACCACTCAGTCAAAGAGACAAGGAAAAAGAGAAAAAAGTAGTACGGGGGCTGGGAATGTGGCTTAGCGGTAGAGTGCTTGCCTACCATGCATGAAGCCCTGGGTTCAATTCCTCAGCACCACATAAACAGAAAAAGCCGGAAGTGGCTCTGTGGCTCAAGATGTAGAGTACTAGCCTTGAGCAAAAAGAAGCCAGGGACAGTGCTCAGGCCCTGAGTCCAAGCCCAAGGACTGGCAAAAAAACCCAAAAGTAGTACGAGTTCACATGGCATACTGAGAATAATTACAACAGTGGTATAACTCTTGTTTCCATAACGTAGAGTTCATTTCACTTGGCATCTTCTTATGTGGTCATATGGGTTTAGCTATTGGGGTATTTTGGTCTTCTACCATGACTAGCCTATTTCTGTACTAGCTATTCCCTATGAGGGACACCATAAGGTTTATGTTTCTTTGAGTCTGGGTCACTTCACTTAGTATGATTTTTTCCAAGTGCTTCCATTTCCTTATTAAGGGGGCAGTGTCATTCCTTCTGATGGAGGCATAGAATTCCATTGTGTATATGTACCACATTTTCCTGATCCACTTGTTTACTGAGGGGCATCTAGGTTGGTTCCATGTTTTAGCAATGACAAGTTGTACTGCGATGAACATAGTTGTGCTGGTGGCTTTAGTGTGGTCTTGCTTGTAGTCTTTTGGGTAGAATGGGCCCTTATTTTTAACACATTTCTATGACTTTGTATATGACATAATGGTTAACCAAAGTCCTACTTTATTTTCTCCACTGAATTTATTGTGTGATGGTACTGGGACTTGAACTCAAGAGCCTCCCACACTCTCATTTGTCTTTTGCCACTCCCAACTGGCATGCTACAACTGGAGCCAAGTCTCCAGTCCCTACTTTACTTTCTTTAATTGAAATGTACTTTATGCTGTGTCAAGCTGATAATATAGATCACCTTTATTTCTCCTATCTGCAAGAATTGGCAAACCAAACCAAGTATTAATATTGATCATATGCCCATCATTTGGTGAGAGTTAAAGAGACAGGGGTGTAGAGAATGGAGGGGATGAGAAGAGTAAGGGAGGGAGAGGAAGAGAGAGACCACCCCATCACCTCTAAAGTTCCCTCATGCTATCCCCTTTACTTTACTACCAATACTTCCTTATATCCCCAAACCCTGACTCTCAGTGTTTGCTTGCTTCAAGTTTCGCTTTCTCCAGATTATAAAACAAATAGAATCTCACACTATGTAGCCTTTTAAATCTGTCTTCTTTACCTTAGAGAAATGCATTTTTGGCTACTTAATAGGCTAACATCTGAGAATCATGATTCTAAGACAGTTCAGGCAAGAAAGTCCATGAGACTCTTATTTGCAATTAACTAGCAAAAGGCCAAAAGTAGAGCTGTGGCTCAAGTGGAAGAGTAATAGCCTTGAGCAAACAGGCCCTGAGTTTGAGCCCTTCAACTGTCATAAAATGCATTTTTAAGGCTCAGTTCTGTAACTGCATAAAACCACATGTAGTTCTGTTTTTATTGCCAAGTAGTATTCTTTGATATGAAGAACAATCTTTATCTATTTTACCAGCTGAAAAAAATGAATTGTTTCCAATTTCAGGAGACTAATGAGAAATAATGCCACCATCAACATTCATGCACACAGGGACTTTTGTTGATTAGGTGGTTAGCTTCGTGTTTATTAAATATGTGCTTTATCAGTGAGCTAACACCAGCTCCAATAGGTAGCCTTTTAGGGCCCAGCTTGTTATTTAGTATTTTTAGACAACTTAATCATATCTGTATATTAGTGTTGCCTTTTCATTTTTATTTGATTTTTCTAAGAGAATTTTTGGGCTCTTTGCAAAATTGAGCAGGAAACCGATAGTTTTCCCATATACCTCCTGCACCTAAGTGTTCAAGCCCCCCAATATTCGCATCCTACCCAAGATGGTAACACCTGATCCTATTATCATCTGTCTAATTTGTATGTCTTTTATCCCTGGTTTTACATTTTCTAGGTGAAGTATCTTCTCATAGCTGTTATCCAGTTTGCTAATTATAGTCATTTTCTCATTATTGGATTTTGAAAGTTTAAAAGTCTGATTCTGAATTTGTCTTTATTAAAGTGTAATCAGAAAAAAATTTCTTTTAATCTATGGGCATGTCTTCATTTTTTTCCTTTTCTTTTTCTTTTTTTTCTGCCAGTCCAGGGCTTGAACTCAGGGCCTGTGCACTGTCCCTGAGCTGCTTTTGCTTTCACTCTACTAGTTGAACCACAGTGATACTTCTGGCTATTTCTGTGTATGTGGTACTAAGAAATAGAACCCAGGGCTTCATGCACGCTAGGCAAGCACTATACCACTAAGCCACACTCCCAGCCCCTTTTTTTCTCTTTTTTTCTGGTGGGACTAGGTTTTTAATTTAGGGCCTATGTGATTACTTACACAGGTGCTCTACCACTTGAGCCACCCCTCTAGCCATCTTAACCTTTTATTTTGCACAAAAAATTTACAATTTTAATGAGGGCCAAGTATCAATTTTTTCATGCATGGAGCATGTTTGGGGGGATAATAAACCTTTTTAATCACAGTTCTTGGATGACAGCTTTCTTTGTACAAATAGAGTAACAGCAGTCTTGGTCACAAAGCTGAAGAGAAATAAAAACTGCCACCAATACTGTTTAATAAAAATATACTCATTTTGGAAAGGTGTTAAAAGTTTTGGAGACAGATGCTAGTGATGGTTGTACAACATGAACATACTTAATGATGCAAAACTGGTGTATTTAAAATTAAAGTGGCAGATTTCTGTTACATATAGTTTGCCATAATAAAAACAGTGTCATCAATCAACAAAAATGTTAGGAAATGTTAGTTATTTTGTGTGCTGTGTGGGTTTTGGGAGACAGAGTCTCAGTATGTAACCCAGAATGGTCACAAACTTGTAATTTTCTTGCTTAAACCTCCTGAGAGCTGGAATTAAAGACATGGATCACCACACCTGGCCGGGAAGTTTGTGTTTTGCTTGTTTTTTGTGCTGGTCTTGGAGCTGGAACTCAGAGCTTTTTGCTGAGCTTTTGTGCTCAAGGCTAGTGCCCTACCACTTGAGCCACAATTCCACTGCTGGCTGTGAGCTGCCAGTTTTTGTTTTAAAGCACACTACTGTCAGGTGCTGGTAGTGCTCATGCCTGTAATCTTACCTACTCAGGAAGCTGAGATCTGAGGATTACAGTTTGGGGCCAGCCTGGGCAGGAAAGCCAGTGAGACTCTTATCTATAACTAACTACTCAAAAAAAAATCCAGAATTGGAACTTTGGCTCAAGTGGTAGTGTACTAGCTTTGAGTATAAAGCTCAGGGACAGGGGCTGGGAATATGGCCTAGTGGTAAAGTGCTTGCCTCTTATACATGAAGCCCTGGATTCGATTCCTCAGCACCACATATATAGAAAGCAGCCAGAGGTGGCGCTGTGGCTCTAGTGGCAGAGTGCTAGCCTTGAGCAAAAAGAAACCAGGGGCAGTGCTCAGGCCCTGAGTTCAAGCCCCCAGGACTGGCAAAAAAAAAAGCTCAGGGACTGCCTGGGACCTGAGGTCAAACCCCAAGACTGGCACCAAAAATGCAGGCTGACTCTGGTAGTGAGTAAATATGTAAAGAGGCTGGGTATAGTAATTGTAATCATAGTTAGTTACTCAGGAAACAGAAACAGGAGGATCTGCATTCAGGGCCTCAGTGGGGAAAAGTTAGTAAGAGTCTATCTCAAAAACAAGCTGGGAATATAGGTAATCCCACCTAGACAAATCCGAGCTAAACAAAACTCAGGAGACAAAAGGTAGGAAGACCAAAGTCTAAGGCCAGCCTGGGCAAAATCATGAGAGCCTACCAAAAATGAAATCAAAATCCAAAATGAATGAGAGCATGACTCACTGGTAGAGCATTTGCCTAGCAAGCAGGAGGCTAGAGTTCAATCCCTAGTATCAAAATGATAGAAGAAGGGAGGAAGGGAAGAAAGAAGGGGAGGGAATGGTGGAGGGGAAAATAAAAGAACCTAAAATTTATTTATCTCCTATCATATCATATCACTAATATATAAATTCAAAACAAATCTTCAAAACAAATACCTACTTTGATCCTAGTAAGAATAGGAAACGGTTTCCTTTTAAAAAGAGGAAATCAAATTCAGAGAGGAAATGAGGCCTTCTTTGCCAAATCAAGAAGCTAATGGATGGTAGAATATGACTCTTACTCAGACTTTTTTTTATTATCAAACTGAATTACAGAGAGGTTACAGTTTCATACATTAGGCATTGGATACATTTCTTGTACTGTTTGTTACCTCGTCCCTCATTCCCCCCTCTCCCCTCTCTTTCCCCCCCCCCCATGAGTTGTTCAGTTGTTCAGTTCATTTTCACCAAACAGTTTGTAAGTATTGCTTTTGTAGTTGTTTGTCTTTTTTTACCCTGTGTCTCTCGATTTTGGTATTCCCTTCCAATTTCCTGGTTCTAATACCAGTATACCCGGTTTCCAATATACTCAGATAAGATACAGAGATAGTCTAGGTACAACCACAGGAAGGTGATAAAGGAATATCATCAATAATAGAGGCTACAGTTACATATGGCACATTGAAAGTAGTTACAACTGTGATATAACAATCGTTTCCATAACATGGCGTTCATTTTTACTCAGACTTTTGATACTCTAAAAAGTATACTCTTTGTCTACGTTTGATGTTGTCTATGAAGAATAGTTCAGACCAAAAACTTTTATCTCTAATAAACTACTCAGAAAAAGCCAAAAGTGGAGTAGAGTGCTAGCCTTGAGAAAAAGAAGCTCAGGAACAGCACCCAGGCCCTGAGATCAAGCCCCAGGACCAACACACACAAAAATAAAATAAAATAAAATCTGATTATACAAAATATTTATCGCCAGGTGCTAGTTGCTCACACCTGTAATCCTAGCTACTCAGGAGACTGAGATATGAAGATCATGGTTCAAAGCCATCCCGGGCAGAAAAGTCCCCATGAAACTCTTAACTCCAATTGACCACTCAAAAACCATAAGTGGTGCTGTGGCTCAAAGTGGTAGAGCACTAGCCTTGAATAATAGAGCTCAGGGACAGTACTCTGGCCAAGTTCAAGCTCCAAGACTGACCAAAACAAAACAAAGTATTTATTGAAAAACTCCAGGAAATGAAAACAAGTTTTTTTTTTCTCTTTTGCTGTTTTTGTTTTCTTTTTGTTCATTTGTTCATTTATCTGTCTTTGGGAAGCTAAGAAGGGCATAGAAATGGAGGAACAAAGGGGGAACAAATGCAGCAGTGGTACTCACTAGACACTATGTTGAAAATGAACTATACAACCTGTGGGTAGGGATGGGAGGGAAAATCTGGGAGTGAGGGAAGGGGTACAAAAAGAAATGTACTCTTTACCTGACTTATATAACTGCAACTCCTCTGTACCTTACCTTTATAATAATTTTAAAAATTAATAAAAGACAATTGCCTGTGGGGTGCCAGTGGCTCAGGTCTGTAATTCTAGCTACTTGGGAGGCTGAGATCTGAGGATCATGGTTCAAAGCTAGAAGAGCAGAAAAGTTCACAAGAATCTTATCTCAAATTAACTACCCCCAAACAGGAATTGGAGCTGTGGCTCAAAGTGGTAGAATACTAGCCTTGAGCAAAAGAGCTCAGAAACAGAGCCCAGGCCCTGAGTTCAAACCCCATGACCAATGCATATATATAGTTATATACACACACATATATGCACATACATATGTATATATGGAATAAATGCCAAATGGAGCAAAACAAAAGATAGAGATAAGAAAATACAAACAGCATTGCTTCCGAGCTTCTTTGGTTAAGATGAAGTATAAAAGTAAACAAGAAATCTGTTCACCGTGAAGTATAATAAATGATAACACGTTGAAGGGTATAAAAGTAGAATTAAGATGGGTGGGTGCACACTGGAGTGCATGTGTGTGTGCACATAGATATGTATATATACAAACATACAGTGAAGAAAACTGACATACTTTTCACTTAACACTATAAAAACTGACACACTCTAATATCATTTAAGGACTAAACTTTGAGGGCTCACATACAGTAAATTTTAATATGTAGCATTAGACTATATTTTTGAGGTGCTTGGGATTGAAATATCTTATATTTCTAATTAAACGAATGTTCACAACAACCCAAAGAGATAATAAAAGCCTATTATACAGATGATCACACTGAGACACAGAGAAGGTAAGGAACTTCCCCAAGGTCACATAGCTAGTAAGTTGAAGTCTAAATTCAGTGAGCCTGGCCTACACTCTGTACTTTAAACCACTAATATATGCCAAAAAATTTCTGCAGGATGGGAATATGGCTTAATAGTAGAGTGCTTGCCTAGCATGCATGAAGCCCTGGGTTCAGTTCTTCAGTACAACATAAACAGAAAAAGCTGGAAATGATGATGTGGTTCAAGTGTTAGAGTACTAGCCTTGAGCAAAAGAAGCGAAGGGACAATACCCAGGCCCTTGTGCAGGTCTTATACGTGCCAGGCAAGTGCTCTATCCTATATCTCATAATGATATTTTTTTTTGTTCAATATACGGCTTGAGGGCTGGGGATATGGCCTAGTGGCAAGACAGCTTGCCTTGTATACATGAGGCCCTGGGTTCGATTCCCCAGCACCACATATACAGAAAACGGCCAGAAGTGGCGCTGTGGCTCAAGTGGCAGAGTGCTAGCCTTGAGCAAAAGGAAGCCAGGGACAGTGCTCAGGCCCTGAGTCCAAGGCCCAGGACTGGCCAAAAAAAAATAAAATAAAAAAATAAAAAAAATATATACGGCTTGAACTCGGGGCCTAGGCACTGTCCCTGAGCTTTTCACTCAATGCTAGTGCTTTACCATTTTGAGACACAGCTCCATTTCCAGTTTTCTGGTGGTTAATAGGAGATGAGTGTCATGGGCTTTTTTGTCTGGACCAGTTTCGAACCACGATCCTCAGATCTCAGCCTAATTTTAAAGGGCTAAGTAGAAGTTAATTTTATGAATAATATACCATAAGTTAATCAATGTACTATTATTGTCAGATAAGTTGGGTATTAAAGATTGAGTAGGCCAAGAATGGAGGCACTCACCTGTAATCCTAGCTACCCAGAAGACTATAACAAAAGGATCACTTAAACCCAGGAATTAAGGACCAGCCTACCAGACTGGGCAACAAAGAAACATCTTGTCTGTCTGTCTCTCTCTCTCTCTCTGTTTTTTTGTCTGTTGTAGGGCTTGATCTCAGGGACTGGGCGCTGTTCCTGAACCTCTTCGTGCTCAAGGCAACTTTGGGTATTTTTCGTGCCACTTTGGGTATTTTTTTTGTTTTGTTTTGTTTTTTGAGTGGTTAACTGGAGATAAGAGTCTCACTGGGACTTTTTGCCCAGGCTGGCTTGGAACCGTGATCATCAGATCTCAGCCCCGGGAGTAGCTAGAATCAAGTTGTGAGCCACTGGCATCTGGCAACACTTTGTCTATTAAAAAAAAACAACAAAAAAAAATGATCAGCCAGGAGACTGAGTTCTATGGCTCTTGGTTCAAACTCAGCCCAGACACAAATCCTTAAGATAATTTATCTCCAATTAACTAGCAAAATGCTAGAAATGGAGCTTTGGATCAAGTGGTAGAGCTCCAGCTTTAAATTAAAAAGCTAAGGGACAGTGTCAAACTACTGAGTTCAAGACCTAGTACTGGACAAAAAAATAATAATAAAAACAAAAATAAAGGTGGGGCTAGGAATATGGCCTAGTGGTAGAGTGCTTGCCTCATATACATGAAGCCCTGGGTTTAATTCCTCAGTACCACGCATATAGAAAAGGCCAGAAGTGGTGCTGTGGCTCAAGTTGTAGAGAGCTAGCCTTGAGCAAAAAGAAGCCAGGGATAGTGCTCAGGCTCTGAGTCCAAGCCCCAGGATTAGCAAAAGAAAAATAATAAAGCTATAAAGTTGCCAAATAATAAAGCACATCTGATGGATTACTATTGGTACGCCTTGGGTGTATGATGTGACAACTGAGGTTGGAAAGGTAAGTTAGGGCAGATCAGAATGGATAATTTTATTTTATTTTATTTTTGTTAGTTGTGGGGCTTAAACTCAGGCCTGGGCACTGTCCCTGAGCTTTTGTGCTCAAGACTAGTGCTCTACCACTTTGAGCCACAGTGCCACTCACAGTTTTCTGGTGGCCAATTGGAGATGAGAGTCTCACAGGGGTGGGAATGTGGCCTAGTGGTAAAGTGCTTGCCTAGCATGCATGAAGCCCTGAATTCAATTCCTTAGAACTGGCAAAAAAAGAAGTCTCACAGACTTTCCTGCCCAGGCTGGCTTTAAACTGCAATCTTCAGATCTCACCTTCCTGAGTAGATAGGATTACAGGTGTGAGCCACTGGCACCTGGCCTTGAATGGATAAATTCCAAGGTACTTGTTTGGAGTCAATAAAATACTACTGCACACCAATGAAATAGTCTTCAGCCACAAAAAGGAATGGAATCCCCAGAGATAATGCAACGTAAATAAAACTTAAGACACTATGCTACATGAAATAAGCTAAATGCAAAGGGCAAATATTATATGCCATAAGTAAAGTGGTATTTATCCTACAAATATGTATACTCATTACATATCAATAACAAATGCCTCATTTAGGCAAATTCACAGAGACAGAAAGTAGAGGTTTACTGGGCACCAATGGCACATACTTGTAATTCTAGCTACTCAGGAGGCTAACAGTTGAAGATTATAGTTCACAATCAGCCTGGGGAGAAACCTGCAAGACTCTACTTCCAAAGCCACAACAAAAGGTCAAGCTGTGGGCCTGGCTCAAGTAGTAGAGCACCAGAAGTGAGACCCTATGCCAGCAAAACAAAAAGAAGTTGCCAGGGGGTGGAAAGAGGAGAAATGGCAGGCTATTGTTGGGGGTAGGGGAGTAGCTCAGTGGTAGAATGCTTGCCTAGCATGTGTGAGGCCCTGGGTAAGAGGGGGAGGTAGACTATTGTTTGATGGATAGTGTTTCAACTCAGCAGGACAAAAATAGTTCTAGAAATGGATGACAATACAGGTTGGACACCACTGTGAAAGTACTCAATGCCACTGAACTGTACATTTAAAATGGTAACTTAATATCATGTCTATTTTACTATAAAGAAAATGGTTAGGGGCTGAGGAGGGATGGAGAAGAGTGGGAAAATCTGAGACAACAAAATAGACTGTCGCAACAATACAAATGGAACAATAAAACCTGCTGGGGGGCTGGGAATGTGGCCTTGTGGTAGAGTGCTTGCCTCGTATACATGAAGCCCTGGATTCAATTCCTCAGCACCACATATATAGGAAAAGCCAGAAGTGGTGCTGTAGCTCAAATGGTAGAATGATAGCCTTGAGCAAAAAGAAGCCAGGAACAGTGCTCAGGCCCTGAGTTTAAGCCCCAGGACTGGCAAAAAAAAAAAACCTGCTGGGTGAGGGGAGCTGGGGATGTGTTTTACTGGTAGAGTGCTTGCCTAGCATGCATGAAGCCCTGGGTTCAATTCCTCAGTACCACATAAACAGAAAAAGCCAGACGTGGTGCTGTGGTTCAAGTGATAGAACTCTAGCCTTGAGCAAAAGAAGCTCAGGGACAGTGCCCAAGCCCTGAGTTCAAGCCCCAAGACTGGCAAAAATCAATAAATAAGAAAAGTCCTGGGAATGTTTTTTGAGGGGAAGTGATAGACGGTGAGATTGAATGGAATGCAATGTGAAAATGCATGGAGATCTAACAATGAAACCTCTCCCCTGTAGAACTAACATAAGCCCATTTTTATTATTAGCTTTTTGGACCAGTCTTGGGGCTTGAACTCAGGCGTGGCACTAGTCCCTAAGATTTTTTTGCTTATGGCTAACATTCTACCACCAGTGTCACAGCTCCACTTATGGCTTGTGGGTGGTCAATTGGAGACAAGAGTCCTAGTAAAATCCAGGCACCAGAAGCTCATGTCTAAAATCCTAGCTACTCAGGAGGCTAAGATCTGAAGATGGTAGTTCAAGACCAGCCAGGCCATAAATGTTCATGACACTCATATCACCAATAAACCAATCAAAAAATAAAAACAAAACATGCCAGAAGTGGAGCTATGTCTCAAATAGTAGAGCACTATTCTTGAGCAAAAAATCTCAGGGATAGTGCCCAGGCTCTAAGTTCATGTCCCAGGACCATCACCACCCCAAAAAGAAAAAGATGCTCACAGACTTTCCTGGCCTGGTTGATCTGATCCTCAGCTCTCAGCCTCCTTTGTACCTTGGATTACATCTACCAGTGCCTGGTTTTTTGAAAATTAACAAATAAAAAGAGAAACAGAACAATGAAACCTGCTGAAATTTTTTGGGATGGGAATAGGAGAAAAATGAGAGTAACAGAGGGGTGAGATTGATTGGAATATATTATATAAATGTGCAGAAATGTAACACTGAAATCTCCCTTCCCCCATACCTAATATAAGCATTAAAAAAACTGAACAAGAGACTTGTGACTGAACACAGAGAAGAGTAGGATAAAGGTGACAAGGTAGGTGCCACTGGCTAATACCTATAATCCTAGTTACTGGGGATGCTGAGATCTGAGGATTGCATTTCGAAGTCAGGCTGAGCAGAAAGTCCCTGAGACTCGAATCTCCAATTAGCTACCAAAAAAGCTGGTAGTGAAGCTGTGGCTCAAATTGTGAAGCTCAAGACTTGAGCAAAAAAAAGCTTAGGGAGAATGCCCAGACCTTGAATTCAAGCCACAAAGCTGGCAAAAAAAAAAAAAGATGACAAATTTCTGTATAGGAAGAAGTGACAGATTCCTTTTATAAATCAGGAACAAGGACCCAGAAACACCAAGTGATCTACCCAAGGCAACCCAGTCTCCTAAGAGCAGGACTGGAACTGAAATTTAATATTCTGTCCACTGATATAAAACTTGTCCATAAAGACCCACTATTTCTCTTGCTATTCACTAACAGCCTGTAAAGTACATTGAGCAGAGACTATCACTTTACCAACAAGCATCCACTTAAATAGACTAAGAAAATGGATGTAGTTTCTAAAGTCCCTATATTTTATCCATTGGATGAAAGGGGAGCCTTAAGTGCCAGGGACTAGTAGCTCATGCCTATAGTCCTAGCTACTCAGGAGACTGAGTAATTGTAATTTGAAGCCACAGGAAAGGCTATGAGACTCTTCTCTCCAATTAAACAGCAAAAGAAAATGCCAGAAGTAGAGCTGTGGCTCAAGTGGGAGAGTGCTAGCTTTGAACATAAAAGCTCAGGCACAGTGCACAGGCCCTGAGTTCAAGCCCCAAGAAAGGCCAAAAAGAAAAAAAAAAGCAAAGAGTAGCAGCCTCAAGGTGAGAGAAGTAAAGAAGTTCAAATAATGGACATGAAGCATGAAGATTTGGGCAGTGGTTACTGAGGGAACGGACAGAAGTGGTTTGGGTAGCTTTCGAGGCTGCCCCCTTGCACAACTCCCTGTCATCATTTATACTGTGACTGCTGTCCCCAGGATTTGTGCAAGACAACAGTCCTGGGTGAGATGAAGGAGCTCCAACCTGCAAATCGGGATCAACTCGTAGGCCCAGAAACCTGCCCTCCTGCAACTCCCTGCCCCATCTCCCTGTCAAATGTCCCAGCTAAGATTCTCAATGGAAGGGAAAAAAATCCAGCAGAACCGGCGATTTCTGAGTCAGGATCTATAGGCCTGAATCTCAGGCATCCAAAGATGAAAAGAAGTGAGGAGGCAAAGTTACTCTTGTGGGATCCATTCTAAAACCTTCTTTTTTTTTTTTTTTGGCCAGTCCTGGGCCTTGAACTCAGGGCCTGAGCACTGTCCCTAGCTTTTTCCCGCTCAAGGCTAGCACTCTGCCACTTGAGCCACAGCGCCACTTCTGGCCGTTTTCTGTATATGTGGTGCTGGGGAATCGAACCCAGGGCCTCATGTATACAAGGCAAGCACTTTTGCCACTAGGCCATATCCCCAGCCTCTAAAACCTTCTTAAAACACAGCTATACCTGCATTAAAATCCAAAAGGAAGAAGAGAGAAAATGCAGGTCATGACAAGCATTCATGTGAGGCAATCCACTCATGCCTTAAGCTAACTTAGAGATACCCAACAGGAGACACAAACAGTACTTATTTCATAAGGTGTGTGACAAAGCTGGTCTGAAGTGTAACATGAAATGTGAAACAAGTGGTCTGCCCAGTGATTTCAAGTACAAGAGAATCCAAAATTGACTGGAGGCCTCCAATATAGAACATAAGCTAAAGCAACAACTGAAGAGCTAAGGTGGGACCCAGCGGTCAAGCACTTGCCAAAGCTCTAGGTTCCATCTCAGGACCAAAAAGAAGAAATAAGTAAAAAGAAAGGTAAATATTAGGTGGGCACCAGCGACTCATGCCAGTAATCCTAGCAACTCAGAAGGCTGAGAACCCAGGACTGCTGTTAGAAGCCAGACTCAGTAGAAAAGTCTATGAGACTCTTTTCTCCAATTAACCACCAGAAAACTGGCTCAAAATGGTAGAGCACTAGCCTTGAGCAGAAAAAAGCTCAGGGACAGCACCCAGGCCTTGAGTTCAAGCCCTACAACCAATTAAAAAAAAAGGCATTACTTGTTCTGAAAAGGTCCTGTCAAATAATTGCAGTTAAGCCAGAGGCCAGTGGCTCATTTCTGTAATCCTAGTTACTCAGGAGGCTGAGATCTGAGAATCCTGGTTCAAAGCCAGTAAGGGCAGGAAAGTCCAGGAGACTCATTTCCAGTTAACTGCCAGAAAATTGGATGTGGCTCTGTGGCTCAAAGTGTTAGAACACTAGCCTTGAGCTGAAGAGCTCAGGAACAGCGCCCAGGCCCAGAGTTCAAGCCCCAAGACTGACCCCAAAAAAATGCAGTTAAATTTTTCTTTCATGTTTGGAGAAAGGAAACTCATCACAGTGCCAGAATCACAATTAGAAACAAAGCTTTAGGGCTGGATGTGAAGGTGTGCACCTGCAATTCCAGCATTTGCGAGTTCAAGGAAGGAAGCCAACCTGAATTCAAGCCCAGCCTTAGCTATGCATGGAGACTCTATCTCCAATAAAAATAAGTAGCCAGGTGTCGGTGGCTCATGCCTGTAATCCTAGGTGCTCAAGAGAGTGAGATCTGAGGATGATGGTTCAAAGGCAGTAAGGGCAGGAAAGTCCATGAGACTCCTATGTCAAATTAACCACCAGAAAACCGGAAATGGCACACTATGGATCAAGTGGTAGAGCACTAGCCTTGAGCTGAAGAGCTCAAGGACAGCACCCAGGCCCAGAGTTCAAGCCCCATGATTGACAAAGAAGGAGGGAAGGAGGGAGGGAGGGAGGGAGGGAGAGAGGGAGGGAGGGAGGGAGGGAGAGAGGGAGGGAGGGAGGGAGGGAGAGAGGGAGGGAGGGAGGGAGGGAGGGAGGGAGGGAGGGAGGGAGGGAAACAGACAGGCAGATAGGTGCTGGTAGCTCAAGCCTACAGCTAGGATCACAAACCTAGCTACTTAGGAGGCTGAGATCTGAGTATTGTAGTTTGAAGCCAGCAGAGACAGGAAAGTCCATGAGACACTTACTGCAAATTTTAACCACCAAAAAAGCTAAAAGTCAGGCCTGGGAATGTTGCTTAGTGGTAGAGTACTTGCCTAGCATGCATGAAGCCCTGGGTTCAATTCCTCAGCACCACCACATAAACAGAAAAGGCTGGAAGTGGTACTGTGGTTCAAGTGGTAGACTGCCAGCCTTGAGCAAAAAGGAAGCCAGGGACAGTGCTCAGGCCCTGAGATGAAGACCCAGGACTGACAAAAAAATCTAAAAGTAGAGCTGTGGCTCAAGTGGTAGAGCCCGAGCCTGGAGTAAAAATGCTTAGGGGCACCCAGGCTCTGACTTTAAGCACCAGTACTGGCAAATAAACAAACAAATAAACACACAAATAAAGCAAAAAGTGTAGACAAATGTACTGTTTTTCTTTTCTTTTTTGTCTGAGACCAGGACTTGAGCTCAGTACCTGACACTTTCAGTCATTCACTGGCACTTTACCAACTGAGCCACACCTCCAATCCCACTCTGTTACTCTTGAAGACATATCTCATGGAACCTTGCCTACCATCAGAAAGCATTTCTTTCTCTTTCTTTGGCTAATCCCCTACTTTTGCCAATCTCTTTTTTTTTGGGGGGGGGGCAGTCCTGGGGCTTGGACTTAGGGCCTGAGCACTGTCCCTGGCTTCTTTTTGCTCAAGGCCACTTGAGCCACAGCGCCACTTCTGCCATTTTCTGTATATGTGGTGCTGGGGAATTGAACCCAGGGCCTCATGTATATGAGGCAAGCACTCTTGCCACTAGGCCATATCCCCAGCCCCTGCCAATCTCTTCATGGACCTCCTGCTGGCATTTCACCTGCATACTGCTTGACCTCTCTTCTCTAATGACACTTGGTGATCCTAGGGTTAACCAACCCCAGCCACCTGGCACAAGCATCACTGTATTGTCTGTGGAGCTGTCACCAAGAAAACTTTCTATGAAATGCTCAACTTAGGAAATAAATTAAGGTGGAGATGAGACCAACCCAAAGTAGAATGACTCCAGATCCTGAGCTCCTAACCTCCTCCAAAACACTGTAGCCAAAGGACTTTGCCACAGACCTAAACAGGTCCTCAAATCATTCAAAAGATGCACATCTAAAACCTTCAATGCTTCTCAACACCAGATCTCTACCACACCACACCAGTTCTTTTGAGGCAAGATAAGTAAGGGAAAATGAGGCATAAGAAAGAGCACTTAGGGGCTGGGGATATAGCCTAGTGGCAAGAGTGCCTGCCTCGGATACACGAGGCCCTAGGTTCCATTCCCCAGCACCACATATACAGAAAACGGCCAGAAGCGGCGCTGTGGCTCACGTGGAAGAGTGCTAGCCTTGAGCGGGAAGAAGCCAGGGACAGTGCTCAGGCCCTGAGTCCAAGGTCCAGGACTGGCCAAAAAAAAAAAAAAAAAAAGAAAAGAAAGAGCACTTAACATTTTAATACTGATATTGTACACTGTTTTACTTAACACTTTGGGTAGTAACTGTCTCTGACATCAAGAAAAACACTTTTGTTGCTAATGAAATCAGTTTTTGTAATGGCAGTCAACAAATAAAGGGATACTTATTATTCAAAAAAAAAAGAAAGAAAGAAAGAGCAGCCAGTGGGCTGGGAATATGGCCTAGTGGCAAGAGTGCTTGCCTCGTATACATGAAGCCCCGGGTTCGATTCCCCAGCACCACATATATAGAAAACGGCCAGAACTGGTGCTGTGGCTCAAGCGGCAGAGTGCTAGCCTTGAGCAAAGAGAAGCCAGGGACAGTGCTCAGGCCCTGAGTTCAAGGCCCGGACTGGCAAAAAAAAAAGAAAAAGAAAGAGCACCCAGGAATTCAGACAAACAGTATATTAACAAACAGCTTGGGATTAAAGGTGTGACTCAGTTGGTCAAGAACTAACCAATGAGCAAAAGCGTCAGGTACCTGATTTCAGATGTAGAAAGAGAGAGAGAGGGAGAGAGAGAGAGAAGATAGGGAGGAAGGGAGAGAGGGAAGGGAAGGGAGGGAGGGAGGGGAGGGAGGGAAGGAAGGAAGGAAGGAAGGAAGGAAGGAAGGAAGGAAGGAAGGAAGGAAGGAAGGAAGGAAGGAAGGAAGGAAGGAAGGGCTTGAACAAAAGTATACAGGCACTATTTTCCCTGCTCAAAGCCTTTTACTTCCTGACAAAATGCAACCTTTAGTAAAAAGGGGAAGAGCTGCTCTGTGTCTCTAACCATAACCAAATAATTATCATGTTCAGGGAACAGAGTAAAGATATCTTAAATAAAGACACATCCTGAGGAAAAGCATTAGGGAAAAATGAGTCTTCTCAGCCTGGCACCAGTGGCTCATACCTGTAGTCCTAGCTACTCAGGAGGCTGAGATCTGAGAATCTCAGTTCAAAGCCAGCCCGGGCAGGAAAATCCAAAAAACTCTTACCTTCCAATCAGAAGTCCAGCTGTGGTTCAAAAGTAGTAGAACACTAGCCTTGGGCAAAAGAGCTCAGGGCAGAGCCCAAGCCCTGAGTTCAAACCCTATGACCAATCAAGAGAGAGAGGCGGGGGAAGGGAGGGGAAAAAATGAGTCTCCTCAACACAAAAAGTGTTTGCAAAGGAAAATACTTATCTCAAGGGAGACTCTGGAAGATCTCTTCTTTGCTTAAAGGGATGCTCAAACATCTATGTCATAATGACTCAGTTAATGAGTAGACCAACCTTAAAATCTCTAGGCCCAACTGATCAAACAGTGTAACAGCAAGAATGCTGGAACATGCCAGATGTCAGATCAAAAGTCTCATTCTAAGGCAAATTTAAACTAAACCTCAACCTAGTCTTTCACCATGAATACCCTTAATGTCAGAGCATATTTTGCGCCCTTTATCAAATATGCCTATACTCATGCCTGAATCATGTACTTTCTACCTTCACTGTGTTGTGCCTTAGCAATAAATTTCCTTGGTCTCTCTAACAATATGCTCTAAAAATTGTTTTTGGGGTTTTTTTTTTTTTTGTTTTTCATTTTGCAGCGACATCATGAACTCAGTACAGAAGGGCCATGCGGACACTTTCGTCCTTTTGGAGACCTCTTCCTGGAAGGTACAGTACTATTTCTCTTTTTGTGTGTGCTGGTCCTGGGGCTTGAACTCAGAGCCTGGGCACTATCCCTGAGCTTTTGTGCGCAAGGCTAATATCCTACCACTTAAGCCACAGCTCCACTTCTGGCTTTTTGGTGGTTAATTGGAGATAAGTTTCACAGACTTCCCTGGCCAGGCTGGCTTCAAACCTTCATCCTCAGATCTCAGCCACCTAAGAGCTAGGATTACAGGCATGAACCACTGGACTTGGTCAGTACTACTTTTACTGAAGGCCATGCTATCCATGCTTACATTTCTCCTGAAACTGTTTAGACTGGTCCCTCACCTATCTAACAGAGACAAATTCTATCATCTCATTAATCTGTAACTTCCACAAAAGTAGGACTGTCTCCAGTGGGCTCACTTATCATACCTCTAGTAGGATCCTTAAGAAATTTCTGCCAAGTAAATGAGTGGAAGTCCCACTCCTTCCATGGAAAAGCATACCAAATACTCCTAAGCCATTTTCTCTTTGAATTCTAAATACCTTGCATTCAATATTATAGTTTAGTGTCAAAAGTAGATTTGTTTACATGCTTTCCCCTGATTAGACAAGGTGGCATAGGAGCCTTATGCTAATTTGTATATGTCAAAGGGGCAAGGTAAACACTGGCTGTATAATAAGCATACCACAAAGATTTGCAGATTAGAGAACTAAGGGACTTCATCAAAATTCCCTTTATGGGCTAGAGATATGGCTCAAGGGATTAAAAAAAAACACCTATGTGGGCCCTCTGTTCATATCTGAGTATTGCCAACAAATATTTCCATTTATACAAAATGCTATAAGAATGTAGCTATTATGCAGAGTAGGTTAGACACGCATAAGGACTTTTCTCTTGCTAACATTTTTTTCTTTCTTTTTTAATGCCAGTAATTGAGCTTCAGTTTTAGCTTTTTTGGTGTTTACCTGGAGACAAGATCAAAATATCTTGGATTTCTATGTCCAGGACAGTTTTGAGGCACTATCCTCAGATCTCAGACTCCTGAGTAGCTAGGATGACACATGTGAGACACCAGTACCTGGCTTGCTGACATTTTTCTATTCCACAATTCATTCAGCAGAGCTAGGCACTGGTGACTCACGCCTGTAATTTTAGGTACTCAGGAAGCAGAGATCTGTAGGATCACGGTTCAAAGCCAAGGGGGACAATAATGTTTCCATCTCCAATTAACCAGCAAAATACCAGACTGAAGGTATAGCTCAAATAATAGAGTGCTAGCCATGAGCAAGCAAGCAGAATGAGCAAGCCAAGCAAGCAAGAAGCCCAGAGTTCAAACCCAGATAAAGGAGGAGGGGGCACTCACTCAAGCAGAACCATGATTCAGCATTTAGCAATTAAGGAAATAATCTGGCAAATCTCAATAGCCAGGAGGTTGTGGCTTGCTAATTACACAAGCAAATTAGATTGTTAGTAGTTTTCTTGGTGGGGAAGTAGAATGACTACATCATGGTGATTTGCTTGGCTAGCTTTCATAATGGGTTTGAGGATGCTGAGGTTAGCATAGTATAGGTGTCCTCTCAGCTCTTGAGCCTCTCCAACCTGAGTTTTCCAGATTTTATATTTAGAAATTAAGCTTAACTGCTTGTAGATATTGATTACCATAGAGCTCCTGTCGTCTACTAAATTGAGAACTGTAATTTGCAATTTTATTGCATAGGTTGCTAAAATTACTTTTACAGTAAATAGTATATTAAAATAATGATAGTAGCCAGGTGCTAGTGGCTCATGCATGTAATTGTAGTTACTCAAGCGGCTGAGATCCGAAGCCTGCCTGGGCAGGGAAGAGCCCCAAGCTCTGTGTTCAAGTGCCAGGTCCATTACAGGAAGAAAAAAAGAAATTACGTGACTTGAAGAATGTATGTCTAATTGCATACCAATTCTTTTTTTTTTTTTTTTTGCCAGTCCTAGGGCTTGGACTCAGGGCCTGAGCACTGTCCCTGGCTTCTTTTTGCTCAAGGCTAGCACTCTGCCACTTGAGCCACAGCACCACTTCTGGCCGTTTTCTGTATATGTGGTGCTGGGGAATTGAACCCAGGGCTTCATGTATATGAGGCAAGCACTCTTGCCACTAGGCCATATCCCCAGCCCCTGTGAAATTCTTATCTCCAGTTAACTACCAAAACCTGGAAGTAGAGCTGTGGCTCAAAGCACTAGCCTTGAGCAAAAAAGCTCAGGGACAGTGCCCAGACCCTTAACTCAAGCCCCACAACCAGCACAAAAATATAATAACAGGAACTAAACTTTATTATATATTTACTGCAAGCCAGGCATCGTTCTTTTGGCTTTACATGTATGAACCCATCAACAATTCTGAGGCTGTTACTGTCCCCATCTTACAAATATGAAGGAGGGTTTGTGATGTAGCTCAGAAAGAAGAAATGACATAAATAAATCAGATCTTGTTAGGGTCATACAAGTAGTAGGCAGAGAAGGTGGGACCCCAAATCTACACGTGTGTGTGTGTGTGTGTGTGTGTGTGTGTGTGTGTGTGTTGAGGGGGTTGGCACTGGAGTTTGAACTGAGGGCCTTGACTCTAACTAAGCAGGTACTCAATCACTTGGGCCACTTCCCCAGTTATTTTCTGCTTTAGTTGTTTTTCAGGTGGGATCTCAAGTTTTTGCTGGCCAAAGTCCCCATTCTTAATCCTATGGTATATTGCCTCTCAAACTACCACAGTACTACCATGCAATAATGACATAAGATGCTTTGAAGTGGAAACAATAACATCTAAAAGTCTAGAAAATATTAAGTGGCAGTGTTTGAATCTGTTCGCTTATTAATTTTTTTTTTGGTGGGTGCTGGTCCTGGGGCTTGAACCCAAGGCTTTGGTGCAATCCCTGAGCTTTTGTGCTCAAGTCCAGGTCTTTAGCACTTGAGCCACAGCTCCACTTCTGGTTTTTTGGTGGTTAATTGGAGGTAAGATTCTCATGGACTTTCCTGCCCAGGCTAGCTATGAACTACAATCCTCAGATTTCAGCCTCCTGAGTAACTAGGCATGAGACACCAGCACCAGACTACACTTACTAACTTTTATTGTACTTTTTTGGGGTCAGTCCTGGGACTTCCTCTGGGCCTGGGCGCTGTCCCTGAGCTATTCAGCTCAAGGCTAGTGCTCTACCACTTGAGCCACAACACCACTTCCACTTCCGGTTTTCTGATGTTAATTGGAGATAAGAGTTTCACAGACTTTCCTGCCCGGTTTAGAACGCGGATCCTCAGATCTCAGCCTCCTAAGTAGCTAGGATTACAGGGATGAGCCAGCGTCCAGCTTATTGTACTTTCTTTTGGAACAGTTTAAATTCTAAACAAGTTACAACTACCAAAGACATGCTTACTGTAAAGATGAGAAAATACACATGAATTATTTATTTTTTATTCCTAGACTGCTGAGAATACTAGATACAATAAATAGATAGATAGATAGATAGACAGACAGACAGACAGGACCAGCCAGGAGGTTGTGGCTCATGCCTGTAATCCTAGCTCTTCAAGAGGCTGAGAACTGAGCATTAAGGTTCAAAGCCAGCCCAGGCAGGAAAATCGATGAGACTCTCATCTCCACTTGACCACTAGAAAACCGAAGTGGTAGAGCACTAGCCTTGAGCAGAGCACTAGCCTTGAGCAAAAGAGCTCAGGGACAGTGCCTATGCCCTGAGTTCAAGCTCCACAACCAACAAAATTAAAAAAGTGGGTGAGTATGGTCCAAGTTATTTTATATCCATGAATGAAAACAGAAAAATGAAACTAATTGAAATTATTTTAAGAAGGGGGCAGAAGCTGGAACAATGAATGGCTCAGGACTGTAATCCTAGATACTCAGGAGGATGAGACCTGGAAGACTGAGGTTCAAAGCTAGGAGAGATTCCATCTCCAATTAACAAACATAGACCTAGGCTGGAGGCATGATTCAAGTGATAGGGCAAACCAGCAAGAAAAGTCTCAATCTCTAGGACCCAAGTGTAAATGCACACACTTGCACAAACGCATGAGTATGAATACACACACACAAAGGCAGGGAAGGTAAAAGAGAGTTTGAAGATAAAAGAGGTACATTTTGTGCATGCATGTAAAGATGATACTCCCTTCTACAACTAATGTATGATAATTTTAAAACTTTTAAAAGAGAAGTCAGAGCCAAGCACCAGTTGTTCACGCCTGTAATCCTAGCTACTCAGGAGGCTGTGATCTGAGGATGGCAGTTCAAGGCTAGCTGGAGTAGGAAAGTCCATGAGGTTCTTATCTCCAATTAGCCACCAGTAAAACAGAAGTGTTGCTGTGGCTCAAAGCGGAAGAAGAGCCTTGAGTGAAAAAGCTGAGGGACAGGGCCCAAGCCTGGAGTTCAAGCCCCAGGACAAGCAAAAAAACAAAAACAAAAAACAGCCAGGCACTGGTGGCTCACACCTGTAATCGTAGCTACCCAGAAGGCTGGGATCTGAGGATCATTGTTCAAAGCCAGCCTGGGCAGGAAAGTCCAGGACCATCTCCAATTAACCACCAGAAAACCAGAAGTGGCACTGTGGCTCAAAGTGGTACAGTGCTAGCCTTGAGCTGAAGAGCTCAGAGATAGTGTCTAGGCCCAGAGTTCAAGTCCCACAATGGATTAAAAAAAACTTTTAAAAATTATTAAAAGTAGAAGACTAACACCATTTTAAATATTATCACTTTGGCATATCTTTAAATAATGTACTTAGTTGAAAAACAAAAATATAGGTCCTTACATTTGAGATTAGTTTGAACTCAGCAAGGAAATTATGAACAATCACAAGTTTTTGATTGCTAGGAATTGAGTCCAGCTTCTGAAGCATGCTAGACAAGCACTTACCAACTGAGTTATACACCCCTAACATCACAATTTTTTACATCAGCAAGTCAACTTATGTTTCTCCTTTTAGAAACTTAATTCCAAAGAAAATAATTTTGGGGCTGGGGATATGGCCTAGTGGCAAGAGCGCTTGCCTCGTATACTTGAAGCCCTGGGTTCGATTCCCCAGCACCACATATACAGAAAATGGCCAGAAGTGGCGCTGTGACTCAAGTGGCAGAGTGCTAGCCTTGAGCAAAAAGAAGCCAGGGACAGTGCTCAGGCCCTGAGTCCAAGGCCCAGGACTGGCAAAAAAGAAAAGAAAATAATTTTTTCCTAATGCTTATACACTTTTAAAAAC